>NW_013665892.1:447034-451933 GCF_000517525.1 Limulus polyphemus
ACATGTGGCACGTTTGACGCAACACAAGATTATGAGTTGGGTTGGGAAGTTCTCCCCTACCCACCATATTCTCCAGATGTTCCACCATCAGATTACCATCTTTTTTCGTTCCCTGAACACCATCTTAATAGTAAAACGTATGTAAATGTGGAAGGTGTTAAAGAAGATATCGACATGTTACTTTGCTTCAAAGCCAAGTGATATCTTTAATTACGGCATTAAATACCTAATTGTAAGATGGAAAAGCATAATCGATAAGAATGGAGCCTATTTTATTTGACAATTTATATATATATATATATATATAAGTTGTTCGGATTTTTTCATCTAAAAAAAGCGACATTAATTTCTTGACGACCTAATATATATCAACAATGTGATTAATTATGAACAATGTAACTAAATGTAAGTAACTATAAGAAGAAACTCATTATGATGTCGATTCTAAGAGTCTCTCATAACCCATTTAATAATAATAAGAAACGAATCGTCTTAATTGATCTATGATATGAATTTTTATAATTTGTCATTAATTTATTTAAAACAGCAATCCGTTTCCTTGTATTATAAGCAACAAAATATTTCCCCACTTTAAGTTCCATTAAATATTTCAACAATCTGACCTTTAACATCGCTTTCAGTTCCAAACCAGTGTACGTTATGATTATGACATAATTTCCGAGTTTGTGTTAATGAATTCTGTTCCTTTATCATTTCGAATTTTATATTTTTTAATATGTTTTGTCATTTCTTCTCACATTTTAACTTTGATTATTTACTATTTAGCATATTTACTAAAACTATAATTGTTAAAATATAATTTGTGTTATTATTGTAAGATATAAATTGTCTCATATCGACTAAATATGTTTACTATTGATCGTTATTATGTATCAAGGACACTTTTTCTTCTATTAACTTTACGTCTTATTCGTTTGAGTTTTTTCATCTATTGATGAAAAATTCTGTTATTCCCTTTTGAAGTAACTGAGTGTTTCTATTTAATTATTATATACCACTAAAGCCTCTCTCTGAATTATAATATAATTCTTTCAAATTTCCTTCAAATTGAGACTTTTTCGTACCACAAACTTTACATCTTCCTTTAATCATAGGTATTCCATTCTTTAAAGTTGATTCTTAAATATTATCTGTTTTTGTTTTACACTTTAAATAGGACGTAACGAATGAAATACCAAGGCCGATTTTTTTTAGCATTCCAAACTTTTATCAATTAATTATGTGCAATATATCTATCAGCTCTAGCTATTGATTTCTGTGAGCAATATTATGGTTCTTACATGCTTTAGCCACTCTATTAATACCAACATAACTTATAGCTAGATGTTTGTGAAACTTGATAAGTTGATAAAGGGTCAGCAGTACTGAAATACAGGGATTAAATTTATCTTGCATTTAACTAACTAGATTACCCTAATTTGTTTTGTTTTTCTTATGTATATTAATTTAACTTTGCTTGTTCAATAGACTTCTCTCTTGGAAAGTATTTTAATGTTTGTATGAAATCTTTCACTTTTAAGTTACTTTATTCTTCTTCAGTAATATTTTGACATTTAAATAAACTTATAATTTATTTGTAAAAGTTACAATATCTTTTATATTCTTCTTTTATAGAAATATCTTTATATACTTATCAATCACTTCAATGACACCGGCTCTTCGACTCAATGCTGCTAAAGGAATACTAGCAATCGCTGCTAAACCATAAGCACCGAAGGAAAATTTGCCAATTATCATAAGTATGTTAATTTTAAAATAGAATGTATAACTTCTCCGGCATACAAATATTTTCTTCTCTAAGTATTCCTTCATTATATATAACAAATTAAAATTATTTCTATAATTCATTTCAGAAGATTTAAGATCTAATAATAAAATGTCTTTTCTAACAACTTGTTTATTTATTTGTTTAAATTCACTAATATTCTTAGAAAATTAGAAGTCTTGAGGGAACATCTAAAATTATAAAAGGAAGTGGTAAATGATTAATCAATGAATTAGAGAAACTAACTGATAAGTTAATAGCAGGAAAAAAAAGTAAAAAGTTATATAATCAAAACTTTGATTTATTAGAAACATTATTTAAAGAATGGGATATAACAGTAATGAATTCGAAGAATGTAAAGTTTATTTATATGATAAAATAAATGAGTTATATTAAAGTGAGTGTGTATTTAAGTAATGGTCATAATGAAAACTGAAAATAGCATACAAAAACCAAGAAGCTGTTTCACTTCAAATTGATAAACCTAAAAATCATGAAATGTTTTTAGCAAGAACACAAATTAAACAGATAGATTGTAGAAAGAGGATTAAAATATCAAAAACATAATTAAAATAACATGAAGGCTTTTATCCATTTTTGATCTTTATATTAATAGCAGCGGGCAAAGCGACTGCGACTAATGCAGTTGGTGGATTGGGCACTTGGAGGGCGAAAAAGATAAATGGAAAAAGTTAGTGGATCTTGACTTCCTAAAGGATGTAGTTGTGAGTCACAATTGGGAAGAGTGTCTTTGAGTATTGAAGATATAGAGAAAATATTGAAAAATGAAAAAGGCTTTAGACGCATTTACTCTTTGGTCTATTACGTACGAAAATAAAATCATTTGAAAGTGAAATTGTTAATTTAAATGAAAGTACAGAACCTGGTGCTCATTGTTTATTACAATGATCCCGGAGAATATAAAGTACATGATATAATATTTTCTAACGTACAATACCAAAAGAAATTGCACAATGTGTATTTAAGGTCAAGATTTAAGCTATTTATAAAAATCGTATGAATGAAATGTGGATATTATTGTATAAAATATAAAAGAAAGAAATGTCGTGTTAGTCATTACGAAGTGTTATATACATTTACTAAATACTGAATGATTTCACTGAGGTTTATATTTAAACAAGACTAATAGTTTTAGATTCTAAAGATAACAAGCATTCGGTGAACTTTACAAAATAATATAAAAATTCTATCGATGTAAATAATGGGAAATATTCTTGACCATTAAAATGTATACCAATGTGGGTCTCATGGAGCAACAATGATGGAAAATTTAATAACAATGATTTTAGATATTATGATGGAAATAATGGGAAATATTCTTTAAAATTAAAATGTATACCAATGTGGGTCTCATGGAACAACAATGATGGAAAATTTAATAACAATGATTTTAGACATTATGATGGCAATAATTGGAATAGAGTTTTGTTTGTTTTAAATTTCCTCAAAAGCTACACGAGGGCTATCTTCGCTAGCCGTCTCTAATTTAGCAGTGACAAACAAGAGGGAAGACAGCCAGTCAACACCATTCACAGCCAATTCTTGGGTTACTCTTTTACCAACGAATAGTGAGATTTACCGTTACTTTATGGTGCCCCCATGGCTGAAAGGGCGAGCATGTTTGGTATGATGGGGATTCGACTCCGCAACCCTCAGATCGCGAGTCGAGCGCCCTAACCATTAGACCGTGTGAGAAAAATAACGGTTGAAAATTGTAATTATATTCTACACGAGATAAATATTAAATTACTTAATGTTGGTTATCCTATTTTAAAGTTACACATTTTATATCCATTCTATCTCAGTATATACTAGTTGAAAAGATAAAAGGAATAATGAATGTTTGTAATATAGGATTTGAAACTATGAAAACTCTTTAATGATAATAAATATGTTTTGGGTTTTCATATGGTAACCTATACAAAGAAGCATCTCAGGGTCTTATAGATCCGCCTGGAAACTGTTTTAAATTAACTGATGATGGTAATTATGATATTAAAAATAAACAATTAAAATGTTAAAGAGCCAACTGATAAAATGATGCCATTAATTTATAGTTAATGGAAGAATATGTTAATAGTAAAACCAAAATCAATGACAAATTTCTGAATAACATTCTTAATTAAAACGGTTAATATGCACCGAAAGAGTTGATATTAGTCAATGATAATTTTGATATTGGTAACAAAAATAATAAAAGAACCGGTAGAAGAAACTGACGTGGTCAACAAAAAGCATGTAGATAAAAAAATTAGAAAAAAAAACAACTGTTGACCGAATCGAAGATTCTGATAAACTGATATATGTGTCATAGAAGGATATTCGAAAGAGTCACTTGATAATATTAATTCAAGCATTAATAATCTTAATGATGAAACTGCGAGAAAACTGCAATATTTAGAAAATAATTCATTAATACTGAATAAAGATTAAAACGTTTTTGCAAATAAAAATACTATAACAAGTTTGATGGAGTCCAGTACAAATGAAGATGCAGTTAATAAAAAATATATAAGTGATATAAGTAAGTTAATCAAACGGTTTACCGTTTCAGACATTAAAAAAAGCTTGCATATAACTAGAAAGTTTTCATTCTACATTATTGGAGTTTTAACAATTAATAAAATATACATACTAATAAACCGATTAATTATAATTTTATAGATATGAATATGCTGTTCAAAGAAGACGTGTATTTGAGAATTATTGTAGGACAAACTGAGTCACCCATCCTACGTCCCGTGGCATAATAATTGAATTAAATCAAGAATTTGTATTTTATATGCATAATTTATTTTGCACATAATTTACTTTAAAACTACTATATTTTACACCTACTTTATTCCACATCACAGAAATGATATTACAATTACTTTACTTCACTTTATTAGTTTCCCTATTCCATCTATACAGCCTCGTTATTTGTTGATACCTTGATAGACCACCTTGGAAGTTCTTCATCTTACCTAGGACAAAATAAAGAAATTTCTTTGTGATTCTACTCTTGAATAACCAACAGAGAAATGAACGTGTCAAAAGTAAGAGGTTTTCAGATGTAACCCTGCTACTTTATGAGTCTGATCTTGTGCTTT
>NW_013665892.1:452672-457991 GCF_000517525.1 Limulus polyphemus
CCAAATATTTTAACCTAATTCATCTATTGAAAAAGTTTGAAAACTGGCACTAGTTCCAAATATTTTAACCTAATTCATCTATTGAAAAAGTTTGAAAACTGGCAATAATTCCAGATATTTTAACCTCATTGATGTATTGAAAAAGTTTGAAAACTGGCTCTAGTTCTAAATATTTTAACCTCATTGATGTATTGAAAAAGTTTGAAAACTGGCACTAGTTCCAAATATTTTAACCTGATTCATCTATTGAAAAAGTTTGAAAACTGGCACTAGTTCCAAATATTTTAACCCCATTGATCTATTGAAAAAGTTTGAAAACTGGCACTAGTTCCAAATATTTTAACTTCATTAACCTATTGAAAAAGTTTGAAAACTGGCACTAGTTCTAGATATTTTAACCTCATTGATCTATTGAAAAAGTTTGAAAACTGGCACTAGTTCCAAATATTTTAACCTCATTGGTGTATTGAAAAAGTTTGAAAACTGGCACTAGTTCCGAATATTTTAACCTCATTGATCTATTGAAAAAGTTTGAAAACTGACATTAGTTCTAGATATTTTAACCTGATTGATCTACTGAAAAAGCTAAAAGCAAATGACTTTAACGCAATGAATGAAATAAAATATATCACCTTTGTTTATAATGAGTGCAGAAATAATCAGAGAGCACGTGTCATAGAATTTGCGATATGATATTAACCTACGTGAGCATTTTGTAATAGATGTTATTTTAAACTATTCACACAGACTGTGTAAAAATTAAGTTCATCAAGAGTTTCTCTTTATAGTGATACAAATTCAGTTAGAGTGAATTCACACAGACTGTGTAAACATTAAGTTCATGAAGAGTTTTTCTTTATAGAGAAACAAATTCAGTTGAAGTGAGTTAATATTAAGTTAATCCATCATTTCTTCTTATAGTTACATATATTTACAAATTTTTATATGGAGTTCTTATTGTTAATTACACATATCTGATTACGTTGTTAAAATCAAGTTTATCACGAGTTTTTTCACGTAGTTAAACAGATTATGTTAAAACGTGTTTCATCATATTTTTCTCTTTACAGTTCAACATAGTTTGTGAGAGTGAGCTAAAATGCAACTGAGCATGATTTCCTCTTATACTTACACATGTAAAGTTAATTATGTAAAGATGCAGTACATGATGGTGTTTTTATTATGATTAAACTTACTCACATATAAGGTTCATCATGAATTCCCCTGATATTCTATCAGATTATGTTAAAATGTATTCCATCATCATTCTATTATTAAAGTTCCACGCATTCATATATTCGAATATATAATGTAATTTATCATAATTTTTGATAGTTAAACAAATTTACCTGAACTGGGTTAAAATATATTTCACCATAAGTTTCTCTTATACTCACACATATTCTGTTACAACTTGTTAATAAAAGGAAGTCCATTATTCTATTTACCCATATTCAGTTAGGTTGTATCAGTATATGTTTCATTATGACTTTGTTCTTATAATTGCACTATGTTAAATCGCAATCAATCGTGGTTTTCTTATTATAGATACAAATAGACACTTAGTTTTTGTTTCATTTAACTTCATAATGATTTTCTCCATATAAGTACACGTATTCAGTTAAATATTTTTAAAATGTAACTAAACATAATTTTATTTTGATATTCATTTAAACAGTATTAAATTGTTGTTTTTTTAACATGAGTTTCTTTTTATAATTACGTATATTCAGGTTGATTGTGTTAAAATTTAATTCATTCTGATTTTTCTTTTTATAGTCACACATATTCAGTTAGGTTGTGTTGACATGTAGCTGATCATTTAAGAACAGAAGAATTTCATGGTGAACATTGTTTTCACACAGTTTTAACTGAATATTTGCAAATTTTAAAATTAATTGAATGAACAATATTTTTACCCCAGTTTTTTTTTTGCGATCTAAAGGTCTTCAGTTCTTTAATTTTGATGAAATTTTTCCGACTGGTATTTCTTTTCTTTAAAGATTAGAGCTTAAAGTATACAATTCAAATCCAGCCGTTGTGATAGATTCAGTTTACTATATAGTTTACATCAAGTGCTACACTCGGCAACAGGCAGCGTTTAAAAAGGTAGTTCTACCTACTGTCAGAAAATAGCAGCTTTCAATATTTGGCAGCTGAAAATCGAACATAAATGTCAGTATTGTGATGATGAATATTATCTGGACGATTGTAAGTGGGCCAGTTTTTCTGGATCACACACATTTGTCAAGAAATATTGAGTAATATGTTGTAAATATGTTTACCAAAATTTGTAGTGTCGCACTCTTGTCTAAGTACGAGTAATTAATTATAAAAATTACTATCCACAGCAACCACACGTATATAAAGCACTTTTTAAACATGTAGTTAAATGAAAAGCGTCACATGTGAAAAGTGGTAGAACTAGGATAGTAGGACCCGTATATCCGTAGGGATACACCATCTGTCAGATTGCAACTGTATTTAAAAGCATTATATGTAAAAACATATAAGTAGAAACATCCTACGTTTAAAACAAAAATTCACCACCTGCAGCCAGTTCTGGGAAGACTATTCTTGCTCCCGATGTGATAGAAGAACAAGTAAACACAATGATAAACAAGCTACATCATGTTACTACAACCAAATCACTATCGTTTATAAGCAAAATTTACCCTCTGAATTTTGAAGTTCGGTTAACATAATAATTACACGTCTTACCATAAAGATAATCCATTATGTACGTGTATATGAGATGTGTCTGTGTGCGCGTGTTACCATCCATCAACCAGAGTTGGCTGGCTCGATTACCGCAATTTCTTTATGGTAACTGGAAACTGTCCGACGGGGCTAATTCGTTTTAGAATTTTTGCCGGAAAAGGGGAACACAAAATACACTGAAATAGGGCACATTTCCTCTTTTTAAAGACTTCTGCCTTTGAATTTAAAGACGCAACTACTTGATAAGTTAACTGAGTGAATTATTACCTTCCATAAAGCAGGTTATGAAGGCCATTAGGGATTCAATAACGAAAGAAAAAAAAAAGGAGAACATTATCTAACATTGTCTTTTATATAATTTTTACTTCCTTAATAGGTAACCTCAGCTAGTCTCTATGAAGAGAAAAAACAGCTATGATCTTTAGAGTTATTTCAATTACAATTATAAATATTAAGAATGAAATTTACCATCCAAATTTAAAATATAAGTATATTTAAGTATATTACACCCTGACTGTGAGATGTGATCGTTGAACATTCATTTCTAATAATTCATTCACTTGTTGTTTCACATCTGCTACGCTTGGGAATAGATATTAAATCTAATGGACAGTGCATTATACTGCTTTATAAGCCTAATTCTTTAGATATGTGAAATTCTCAACTGAATTCATTTCCTCGCAGGTGAACTGAATAACGTCTAAAGAGAACCACTTGGTCTTATTAAATACCTCCTATAGTTAACCATTTATTAAGAATAAATGGTTAACTATAGGAGGTATTCAGAATAAATGGTTAACTATAGGAGGTATTCAGAATAAATGGTTAACTATAGGAGGTATTCAGCTGAATTCCGATTATGGTCAACTTTTATCCTTTTTTTTCTTACTAAATATCTTCTATCACCAGTTATTTATCCTTACTAAAACCATCCGTCACTGACTACTTATCATCAATGAATACTCCTGTCTCAAACCATTTAGTTTTACTAAGCACCATCTATATATACTTACTCATTACTTTTTATTACCAATAATTTATTGTTACTAAATATTTTTGTAAACTATATTTCTATTGATTTAAGCTTGTCGTTTGCTAGAGGGCGCATAACGTTAAGATCAGTTAAGTTTGTAAAAGTGGTCTTGTAATATAAAAGAGTGATGTTGATGATCGGAAAACTCATGAAATATCTAGAAAAAACGATATGTTATAAATAAGAGAATCATTGAAGCATTCGGACAGTTTTAAGTTCAGTTGGTCCAGTGAATGACAAATTAGTGATGTTTTCAGGTCAGTGTTAGTTATCACACATATTCAGTTACACGATCGATTAGAGGTGAAAATGTAAAAGCAAATTTTTTATTTTATTTATTCTACCAAGCGTGAGTAGATTTCTGTTGAAAGTAAAAAAAAAAAAACATATATACGTACTAATGCATACAACTGTGTACAAGTGATAGGAGTCTGTAAGCAACGTTAAGGACGAAATAAATAACTTTTTTATCGTTACTTGGACTGGACGTCACATTTATTTTTTCACCAAATGATTTAAAAGAACCTGCCCCACGATAGAACACATTACAATTCTGTTCATTACCATCGATTTATCCTTACTGAATACCTACTGTCACCAAATATTTAATATAGTTTATTGTCTTATATTAATTCTTACTAAATATTGCCAATCTCTAACCTTTATCCTTAGTAAATACTGTTTATCGCCAACCATTTATTCTTACGAAATACCGTCTATTATCAACCGTTAATTTGTACTGAAACGTCTATCACCAACCATTTACCGATAGTGAGTCCATCTTCTACTTAATATAGTAATCACCAACCATTTATTCCTAATAACTACTGTCTATATCCAACCATTTATTCCTAATAACTACTGTCTATATCCAACCATTTATTCCTAATAACTACTGTCTATGTCCAACCATTTATCATTAATAACTACACTCTATATCCAACCATTTATCATTAATAACTACAGTCTATGTCCAACAATTTATTCCTAATAACTACTGTCTATGTCCAACAATTTATTCCTAATAACTACTGTCTATGTCCAACAATTTATTCCTAATAACTACAGTCTATATCCAACCATTTATTCCTAATAACTACTTGATAAATTGTTGGACATATACAGTAGTTATTAGGAATAAATGGTTGGACATAGACTTAATAACTACAGTCTATATCCAACCATTTATTCCTAATAACTACAGTCTATATCCAACCATTTATTCCTAATAACTACAGTCTATATCCAACAATTTATTCTTAATAATTAGCATTTACGTTCAACCATTTATCCTTAACTAGCAGAGACCCGCAAAACATTTCCGGCCAAATTAGTATCTTTATCGTAACAGTACTTTTTTAAATATAACATTTCTAGCATAATACAAACGAATTTTAATCGTAGACAACGAAATGTGTAAATCTACTTATATATAGGCCGTACTTTATAAAACTTTAACTTATGTTATGCCTAAGTTCGATAAAGAAGTAAATTAACACTGTTTGTTTGTTTTGAATTTCGCGCAAAGCTACACGAGGGCTATCTGCGTTAGCCGTCCCTAATTT
>NW_013665892.1:458991-474902 GCF_000517525.1 Limulus polyphemus
TTTGATAAGTTCTTTGATCTCTTGATCACTGAGCCTTGCAGGTCTCTGCCGCAGGCAGACTGTTTGTCGTCGAGTGAAAAAATGCGCATTCTAACTACGCATGCTTATGAAGCAAGTTATCGGTCAGAAAGCGTAACGTTCATACATACAAACAAGCAGAATGATAGTATGGATAACTATTGCCTATGTCCAAACATTTATCTTTACTGAATATCGCATATCACCAACCATTTATTATTATTAAGCTATTAAGCCTGAGAGTTATTCACAAGTTATATTTAACTATCACTAAAATATAGAAATAAATCACAAAACAAATCTATGGTTAATATATTGTGTTTGGTTTATAGGTTGGGCGTGTTTACACAATTTACACATTACCTGGAATAGTGATAAATGCTTACCATCCAAACCCAAAGGTATGTTGAGCTAATTTTGAATGAAATCCAAAATAAGTAATTGTAAGTAAAAGACATGTTATAGTATTTTGTTGTTTTCCAGAATTTTCCGGGATTTAGCCGATTAGGCAATACAGTTAGAAGAAAACTACTATTACTCTCCAGATAATAATAAAAACATATTTTTAATTTCAGCCAACGTTCCTCCATTGTGGCTTCATCAAGACCAATAGCTCAAGATCTTGTATTACTTGTCCTGATGAAGCCGCAGTGACTCAAATAAATAAAGTTGTTTTATCATCTGGAGATTAAAGGTAGCTTTATTCTAATTTCACTTTATAGTCAACATGTTGTCGTATATATGTTGGAAGATAAAAGTTTGATAACATACAGTTGTTAAAACACTTTAAAGAACACAAAGGAAGTCGCTGTAACATTTGTTTGCTAATGCGCGTTAATACGTAAAAGTAAGATCTATGGATTATCCGCGTGTTAAAACATATTAGATCACACCAGGAAGATATCTAGAAAACTCATTTGTTAAAAACACCTTAAAGAACACAAAGAATTTGTTTGTTTATAATTATGCACAATGGGCTAACTGTGCTCTGCCCACCACGGGTATCGAAACCCGGTTTCTAACGTTGTAAGTCTGCAAACATACCGCTGTGCCACTGGGAGCAACACAAAGAAAGTTCCGGAGTCACCTACAAAACTCAGGACACATCTTACATCTCACACTATTGTCTGTGCCATGGTGACTTATTTAATATATACGGCATTTTTGTTGTAGTTGTTATGGCATCTTTAATTAATTAAAACATATATAAAATTGAATAAGGCACTTGCTAGTACGCATCAAGATATAGGAATAAGATGTGTGCTATAAGACTGAATGAAGTTCTCGTTTTACACTTTCTAATGTATATATGTTGCATCAAACAATTAAGATATTTACAGCACTTGTTTGCTGATGTATATATGTTGGATCAAACAGTTAAGGTTTCCATAATTGTTTGTTAATGTACATATTAAGGGTACCGGAAAATAATGTCGTTTCTTTTACTTGTACAGCAAAATATCTTTTTAAAGGTAAGTATTTATTTTTCCATCAGTTACATAATTCCCATTATTATTATTAATGACAATGTGCCATCTTTCAGTCAAGCTTTCGATTCCTCGTTGAAAGAAGGAAGCTTCCTTTGAGACAAAGAATTTTGACAGAGCAGTTTGATGCCATCAATATTTCTTAAGGTTGTATCACTGACAAGTTGCTGAATAGATCTGAGCAAATGGTAATTTGAAGGGGCACAATGTGAGGAGAGTATGGAGGTTGAGGCAGGATTTCTCAATCCAAATATCTGATCTTGTTCCGAGTCATTCTTGCAGAATGTAGTCTCGCATTTTCATGCTGCAGAATGACCCCTTTTTTGTTTATCAGTGCTGGACGTTTTTCAATGAGAGTCTGGCGCAAACGGTCCAGTTGTTGACAATAAATGTCTGCAGTCATAGTCTGATTCGATTTCAATAACTCAAAGTGAATTATGCCGACTGTGTCCAACCAAATGGACAACAAGACTTTCTGCGGGTGTAGACCTGGTTTGGCTGTTGGAATTGGGTTCAAGCCACTGATTCTTGCGCTTGATGTGGACATAAAGAACCAATTTACCACTTCCTATAACAATCCGATGAAGAAATGGTACTTTCTTATGTCTGGTTATCAATCAATTGCAAAAAGTTATGCGCTGGTTTTGTTGTCATCTGAAAATTTTTGTGGAACTCAAATTCCTTGTCTGTTGACCTTCCAGACCTGTTTAAAGTGTTCCTGAACACTAGACTAAGAAGAATTAAGTTTTTATGACAATTGTTGGATGGTTTAACGGGGGTCTCACTCAACCTCTGACCTCAGGATGTCATTGTCCAACCTAACTGGTATCCTTGAACGATGCCAATTTGAGAGATCAAAATCACCTGACTTAAATTTTTTGAACCACCTCTGGCATTTGTGGATATTCAATAATTAAGATGTTTAAAACACATGTTTTTTGATGTACGTATGTTGGATCAAATAATTAAGACGTTTAAAACAATTGTTTGTTGATGTACGTATGTTGGATCAAATAATTAGGATCTTTATAACATTTGTTTGCTGGTGTATGTATGTTGGATCAAACAGTTAAGATTTTTATAATTGTTCAATCAAATAATTAAGACTTTTAAAACACATGTTTGTTGATGTGCGTATGTTGGATCAAATAATTAAGACGTTTAAAACAATTGTTTGTTGATGTACGTATGTTGGATCAAATATTTAGGATCTTTATAATTGTTCAATCAAATAATTAAGACCTTTAAAACATTTGTTTATTGATGTAAGTATGTTGGATCAAATAAAACATTTACTTGCTATTGAATGCTACATGATTTACGTTATTCAGGTAAGGTAGTCTGAAATACAATATTATGTTACGTATGTCGGCAAATTTGTAATTTTGAAAGATTGTTTATTAATTCTACACATAGGCAACTACATATTATTCGTTTAATTATGAGTTTTAGCCTCCTTTTTTGTATCTTCAATCAGTTTAATTCCTTTGATATGCACTTCTATAATTATACGAACAGTTATAAGTATGTTCAGGTTTCAAATATTTGCGAGCTGTGTGGATTTGGGAACAAATCACTTGTTTCTAAGATTTTTGCAAGTAATGATTTACCCCATTTATATTTATCTACATTTTTATTAATATTGATTATTATAATATTAAAAGTAATTTCAGTATTACTATTATCATTTATTTGACGATCAAGAAGATTACTTTGAACCTAAATCTCCAACGTTGGCCAACCTGGTGGGATATTGTTGGAATTATGGCCGAAAATATCGTTAACAGTAAATGTACCCAACTTATCATTCATTGCCTTCGAATCGTTTTATTTATCCTGGATATATTACTCATTTCAGTTTGTCGTATGACAAATGTAAGATATTTTCTGCTCTGAAATACATATACGCTCATTCTAAAGCCAAATTCGTAGCATTTCAGACGTTTAGAATTAAACTTTCATGTTTTTAGTACATATTTCTCTTCTTTGCATCGCGATCTATTCTTAGCTTAATATGGTCTTATGTAAATTATGGCCACAATGCGTCTTTTTCTGTTATGTTATAACTTAACGTAGGTCAATTGTTTGTTATATTTTGCCCTCATAGAAAAACTGTGTTAAATGTGTACACAGATATTAAAATGCTGTTTGTCAACCGACAAAAATTATATTTCATACAAGTGGAAGCTAATTTAAGAATAAAATTGGCAGAGAAAGTATTGTGAGAAATGTTCAGATTACCCAGTAGTAAGTTCGTGCATGAGACACGATATTTAAGACAAGACAATTTAAACATGCACATCAACTAACAACATTTCTGCTTATCATGTTAATTTATTTAACATCTGAAGATCATTACATTTCTTCCAAACAAAGATCAGCTTAGATATCTGTTTTCTTCAAAAATGTCGACACCATAAATTAGTTCCTAAATTTTTAAATTGTGTATTAGCTGTGTTTAGCCATCATTCCTCGAAGATTATCAAAAACTATACAAAATAAACTTCTTCGAGAGCATTGACGTGGATGGTATAGATTTATTCTTTTTTTAACCTTATTATCACTCGTTTAAACATAGGCTTAGTTTCATCTTTCAACAAAGATTACCAAAACGCTGCTAGATAACTGATGGAAATTTTTTTAACATGGAAACATAACATTCGTGAACTAAAAATCATTGACAAAAAGCAAGAAATAAAGACAACAACAGGAAATTAGATTTCAATAGTAAAATGTGTTTTTTCCTCACTCTACTGTTTTTAATTTTATCTTAAAAGGTCATTAAACTTATTGATCAACCTCGAGTTTTGAAAAACCACATGAAGTTTGAAGAATTAAAAGTCTTGGGATCTTTCACAAATGATAAGACACAATTTTATTAAACTAAGATAAGGGAAATTCTGTTGTAGTTGTGGATCGTTCTACCTACATCAGTAGTATTGGCATTATGTTAAATGATTTGGTTCACTTTATCAAATTAGATACTAATTTAACTTCTAGTCGAGAACATGAATCAAAAATTGTTTGTTACAGATAAGTCTAGCCAAGTGTCCACCTCCCAGTAGCACAGCGGTATGTCCACGGACTTACAACGCTATAAACTGGGTTTCGATACTCGTGATGGACAGAACACAAAGCCCATTGTGTAGCTTTGTGCTTAACTACAAACAAACAAACTTTCCAATAAATTGTTTAATTTTTCACTACCTTTTAATTCTCGTATCCCTCACTTTATTATATATAGTGTATCTTGTTTAAAAAATACAGTCTACGCAAAATGTTCGAAACTCTGTGACACAATGATATTGAGTGTCAATAACGTCGAAAAATAAGTTTCAAAGTTATATGTATTAACAAATGACAATGTGCTTAAAGAATAAGCACAATGAGCAAACTTAATTGTTTGTTTAACATTAATCAGTTTTACTTGAATAAGACATTATTTTGATAAAACTACTAGACCAGCATACAGAGACTTGTGTGAGTAGTTTTGCTGGAAGTGGTCGTGGCATGAAATGAGGCTACAAGGTTGAGGCCAAAAGCAGCAGTAACAGGGATAACCACATTGACATACTCCAGGGTGAGAGCATTCCGAACAAAGCATAATTTATGTGTAATATAGTCATGGCTGCTGAGGGAGCTGGAAAAATCACCCCAATGATAAAGCATAAGATCATATGACTTTCAGAGAGCAGCAAAGTGTGCATCCTTGAGAAGGAAGAAATGGAAGGGCTTAGATTTTCATTGTAGGAAGATTTGAAAATCATTATAATATTTCCATGGCTTTTGGATATTGTCTGGTCCAAAAAGGCTGAGCGCCTAGGAGACAGTGGCCATAGGTATCCTTTCTTTGGTCTATGTGTACATCTAGAAAGGAGCTATTGAATGTATTCTTCATTCCTATTTTGTCCTATATACTATTCACCATCTTAGACATATCAAAACAAAATTTTCTAGCAGCTTTTTCACGGTCAACTTTAACTGCGAGGGCTGCAGCTACACCTTTTTGTGAACTGTGGAGTCAATCATGTGGATATATATGGCTTTGTACAGCTCCTCAGCTTTGTAACCAAAAGCCACTTCCAGGAGTATTAAGTCAAGTGAAATAGCACCTGCAATGTTTGCTCTGGTTTTCGAGGTCACTCCTAGTATAGGAAGGGAGAAATATTCATTTTTATTGATATGCAGATCTGCTAGACAAATGTCCCTACTAATTCTCTAGTAGTGGAATCTGTGACATAAGTAATGGTTTTGCCTACTTTCTGGGCTTCCATGGCTATTCTAGCTACAAACTTAGGGGAATGTGCACTTATATTTTTAAACATTAATCTTGTAGGCAAATTGTCACAATCAAAATCGTTTATACCAACGTCTTCATTAGCGCCATATTATGAGGCTTCTCCACTTTTTTCTGTGTGGGACATTTCAAGTCCTGCTAATTGCAACTTCCATTGGCAGCCAGAAAAGATGTTGCCCACAGCCATAATAGCAAGTTGGTACTCCTGCTATATAAATCCCTACCCAACAAGTTCAGCCATTGCCTGGTAAACTTCATCCCAATTCATTCGTTCTGATTCTCTGATGTGCCTGAACTGTAATGGGGAGGGGACTGGTTCAGGGAAAATGATGCACTCATCACCATAAGCTAAGAGTAGATCACTGTCTGGGGCACTGCTTTTGCTTTACGGTCTACATATTAACTAGTTCCGAATATATATATATATATATGATTTTGAAAACAAGTAGAATGAGTGCTGTTCGTTGATTTTTGAAATTATCGCCAACAAGTCACAGACAACTACTGTAAAAGAGTCTAAAGCCCACCACCAACAACAACACCCATACTATTCAACCTACTTACTAAATACTACTACTATATGTAATATTAAGAAGAATAAAATCCATTATTTTGACAACAGTTATTGATAATCTTCCTCTTTCATAGGAATACTGCACTGTTCCTCAATTTTCTATTTTTCAATATAATTTTTACAGAAAATGTAAAATAGTATATATTGTTTGTCTCTAAAATCACGAAAACGGCACTGCAACATCTCACTGCACTTAATAATGTAACGAAATTCTGCAACTTCTTTCCTGAGTTTGACTTTGATAACCTGACTTTAACAGTATAAATATTGCTTGACATCCAGTGTTCATGGACGATAGATTATACTTCAGAAATTATCACATCAAATATTTTTTCTCAGCAATAAATACATCCTCAGACACCTCTAGATTGAAGACAATATTTAGCATTAAAATACATTTACTGTATTAAATGGCTGCCAACACAAGTAGCCAACCTATTAGGACATTATATTTCCATACATGAGTCGAATAACTTCATTCACTTGGCACACAGTAAAATAAATACAGGCAAATCTAATGACACAAAGACTATTCCACTTAGATTCACAACATCCTGACTTGCATTCTAAGCTGAGAAAGAGCACATATCTTTCTTCGTGTATGGAGGACTCATACATACACATTAAGTGCAGTGGGGAGTCTAGCAAATATTGTATGATTTGCTTTACAGAATTTTAACAACTTAGTTAGACACAATAAGCAATTCTCGAGAACATTTTGTCTCATAGTTCAGGAAGTCAAACACACTTACATCTGAGCTTTCAAACTTCTATAGATAATCCTCAGTCACGCAAACTAATATTCTAGGCAATGGATCTAATAACGCCAACCATTCTAACTGTTTAATAAGCAAATAGCTATTGCCTCATATCCCATGGATACCTCACAATGAAAGTCTCTTTGATAACGTGTAAAGTAAGTGTTGCCTCTTTAACCCAACTACCAACAAATCTTCCTAACTTTGGTGACAATCAAGTAGCATCTACACAATGTACTACAGACTGTTAATCGTGAAACAGTACTTGATAGTTCAGAAACTAAGAATCGTCACCCTATTTCGGCCATTCATCTTACAACCAGTGACTACCCTAAATTCTGGTACAGCAGTCAATCCCAACCGTAGTGATCAAATGTCGTTGTTAGCATCTCAGCCGACCACTTGAGCTATCTTGGACCTCTTCTCTAGGTATTTCTTCACCTGACTCATCTTAAGTAGCGAGGTAAGTACTTCCAGATTCATTCTTCTCGTAAACTGAGACTAGATTATACGAAACATCATTCCCATCTAATTACATCAGGCGTGACTTCTGATTCTTAATTACATGTACGTCAATTGAACGATCTGTTTGAGTATGAAATAATGACCTGTCCAGCCTGACCTGAGCTGTTTTCGTGCCACCGATAAATACTAAAGCCAGAACCTGGAATATTCATTGGTTGTCATCTTTTCTGACATATGACTGTTTTTTCCCAGCTTTTGGCACACAAATCTGTGTGCATCGGCCAACACAGACCTTAGACACTTCAGATATTCTTGCGGATGCCTGCCCTAAAGTTAGGCTCTGCATCACTACCACATGTACATGTTCGTAAGCAATCAGTTAATCTTTTCTGTTGCATTGTATGTCATCATGATGTACATAACGTATTAATCGAAGTCAATTCAGTTGGGATTAACAAACTTAACAAGAATCCACGTTATAGTTTGTATTACATATTTTGTCAAACCATGAGACTGAGGTGATAAGACACAGTGAAAGTCTTCATCATAACAAACAAATTACTAACTCAAATAATAGGTGGCAATTGCAATTAACTCCCTAATATATGTTAATATATTTAGGTGGGTCAAGTTGAATATTACAGTTTTCTCTCAATATATCAGTGACACATTGTGCTCTTCTACTTACCAATGAATAATCTTTATTTGGTTTGGGTTTGATTTGATTTTGTTTGATTTAAATGATGGTGGCCAGGTGTTTCTATGAGCTTTTTTGATTGTATTGTTAATAGTTAAGTTTTCCAATGCAAAACCAATATAAAGAAACAGGGGTAGAAGCAATATATTTAATTGTTTTTGGAATAAATGTTATGTTCGTATTGCTGTACAGAAAGGGAGCCTGGTCCATGTATTGTGTAAAGTGTTCAAGACAGCTGTAAAAGCTCTTTTCTTCCAAAATATTATGACTAATTTACAACATTCAATAGGACTTTGAAGAAGCTCTTTTCATTGGCATGACCAAACATTCCATCCTTTTCTCTAGCCAATCAGTGAACATTGCATTATATATCTTCAAGATTCTGATTCTAACAGTCAGATGTCCTCGATGGCAGCAGAAATTATTTTCATCTGTACTTCATATTGCTAATTTGCAGAGTGATAGGAATTGGACTTAAAGAGATATTTAAAATTTCACTTGTTTTTTTTTGGGGGGGACTGACCTCTCATTCTCTGATATCCATTCATTTATGTCCCTCCACACACACTCTTTTCTGAAAGTCCTGGATACACCAATGAGTTCATTGCTAGTGATAAAGGTTTTTGCTAACCTTTAATACTGTCAAAACTTCTGATTTCGAGTTGTAAAGGAAATGATACACTATAGTTTCTGGTTTGATATCAACATAAAAGTGTTACTCATGTTTGTACATCTGACTCAAAGGTTAGTTTGTTAGATGTCAGCAAAGCTACACGAGAGCTATCTGCGCTAACCATTCCTTGGGCTTCTCTTTTACCAATGCATAGTGGATTTCCCCTCACATTACAAAGCCCCCACAGCTGAAAGGGCGAGCATGTTCGATGTGACGTGGATTCGAACCCGTGACCTGCATATTACGAGTGGAGTGCTATAACTACCAGGCCATGCCAGGCTCAATTGATAAGTCTCAGCCTATTTAATGAAGTAATCAATAAAAACCAGCATATATCAATTACCTTTTTTGGTCTACAGGAGGGGACCTGTTCAGACTTTATTTTTCTCTATATATTACATACCATACAGAGCTTACACTACTGTGTAGCGTCTCGACCGGAATGTGACCAATAAGACCACAGTTTCACGTTAGCACAATTTCGTGTAACACCTTGATAACTGACAGTCCATGTATTATGCAAAGTGTGAAGAATGCCTTGAAGCTCTGGGGACTACTAGCTGCAACATAAGTTTAGAACCACTTGTCTGTGTTCGATAGCAATGGTATAACATGCCTTCCTGCGCTCTTAATTGCTTGTATGAGTGACACAGGCAAAGTGCATCCAAGCATTGTTCCTCAAGCTGCACTGTCCATGCTTCACCTTACTGTATGATAAAAGGCACCCAGGTCCTCCAGTTGCTCCTTCTGCTGCTTCTGAAGCATTAATCATGGTATCCAGTCCTAATGGAGTATGTGTCTTATGGCTTATTTTTACCATAAGTCAGTACATTCAATGTACGGATAGCATATCACTGTGTGGGGAGACAATCCATCAGTGTTTCATATTGTGGGCCCAGACAATGCATTACAACAAAGTCATACTCTTGTAACATTGTGATCTGATGTGGAATAATCCCTTTAGGATTTTAAAAGTCCATAAGCCACTTCAGCTATGCATGGTCATCAGAAGAATGAACTTTTTATCCTAAAGGTTGTGTCAGTAGTATTTGATAAAGACCACAACTGCAAGCAGTTCTTTCTTCATTATGCAGTATCAGTATTCAGAAGCCAGGACCATACGAATAGCATACGCTATCACACCTTTTACTCCATCCTGCCAACTGTAATAACACTGTTATTAACAACGGGATCCAAGAGATATCCACAGTTCTATCGTCTATATGCTAACACTGGAGTTCTCACTACAGCATACTTTAGGGACAGAAATGTTTGATCACACTCCTCACTCTATCTAAGGTGTGTATTGGATGTAGAGATAGCTGATAACTGTGTGATAATCTTGAAGAATTGGGCCAAAATATCGGTAATATGATGCAAAACCAAGGAAACTGCAAACTTCCCCGATCAATCGAAGTTAAGGTAAAAGCGTTTGAATTTAGTTACTGTTGGAAGTAATATTCATCAACTCACAACTCGGATTGTCTGTTTTGAAACAAAGCCACATTGGGCTATCTGCTGTGTCCACCGCGGAGAATCGAATCCCGGATTTTAGCATTGAAAGTCCGTAAACTTACCACTAATTCAGATCTTCACTGTATAGTTTACTGCTACATACATTGTTTTATGCGTTTAAGCCCACTCTAGATTGTATGATATTTATAAAAGAAAAGGTTTTTGCAAATACAGACTAGAAATAATTTTTGTTTCATAAACGTACGCATTCAAACTAAAGTAACAAAACAATGGAATCAAATTTTCTGAATTAATTAGAACTGTAGTTAGAGTGATGTAAAACCAGCAATACAAATATAGGCTGCGTTTTTAATTTTATTTTACATACTATTATACCCAGAGTTTAAAATTAACTATCGACCTTTCATTACTAAATATTGTGTAATGTAAAAATAACGTTAAAGAAAATGTATATAAAAATTGCTGAGCTGAATGGAGAACTTTCAGAATCAGATTCTGATAAATATACTAAACTTGGTTCACATTTACCATCCATTCTTCTCTTTCTGTTTTAGATATACAACAGAATATTTCACTAACTTCTTATTTACTAGGATACAGAAAAGGATAAGTAAATCGTGTTTTTAGTGGGAATTAAATAAAAAATACGTACATATATATATATTTATCACATTTTTATTGCTCTCAGCTACATTTCTAGCCACTCTTTGTTTTGTATCCAAATAATTTCAACGCCACGCCACACACTTATTCTCGGGATTCATGGGTGCTGAAGAAGAACATTTGAAATCTCTTGCAAAATCTTCATTATTTGAAACTATTCCGATCACTCTACGGAAAAGAAAACAAAGAAGATCAGTAAAACAAATGTTAAAAAAATGAAGAGGTTGGAATAATGTGAGCCAATCTTCGGCAGCAATACTTGTTTGAAGATAGGTTATTTCATACAGATCATGTTACCTTATAAATTATTCAGGTAAAGTTTATACGCCAAACTTCAAACTCACTGAAATCTTGGTGAAAGAAGTTATCATTCACCTGCTTTTATTACAATAAATCAGTGAGAAAAGTGTTCTGTTTATTCAACTTAGATAAATAGACTTGTTATTCCATATAGGCTAGCTAATTATATGTGTCACATAGCTAAAAAATCAACAATAGCTTGAAATTCCATGTTTGTTTCCTCTTCATTTTATATGATTACAAATTATAGAGAAATAGATTACTTGGATGTCATGTTCTGTATAAACATCATGAATGATGGTTTAGACACTATGATAATTAACACCCGTCACATGAGCCAACCTGGTATATTGATGTTAATCCAAAAACATGAGTCATTCGGGAAAGGTTTGGGTTGATTTGATTATATAAAAGTAGACGTTTGGCACTATTATCGAAGTCTAGGTTGCATGGAGAAGTTAAATTGTAAATGTAAAGGAAAATGATTGAAACATGCTTGAAATGGCCTAGATGTGGTTGTGAATGTGATGGTTTAAGTGTAGAGATTAAGCTAAACCGTGGATCCAGGTTGGATGAGGGAAGAACTTATTCGAAGGTATCCCATTTGATTTGACATACCAGCTTAATCGGAGATTCGTCGACTGATAACTGTATTGACAGTAAAACAAAGGGCACAATAGTATCGTTATATTCAAAGATAGGGATTGTAATCATACATAAGAAATCATTAGTTTCAATATCTTGTGAAACTAATATGCAGTGTTGAAGTTGAAGCAGATGCACGATGTATTACAAGATGATGTTCCTAGTGATACTCAAATTTAAAATCCATTTTTTCCAATGAAGAGTAAATATAAGAAGGATGGTATAATTCTCAGTATGATACCACCATAGTATAGCCCTTCAGTAGCAAGAGCAATATGTCTGCGGTCTTACAACACTAGAAACTGATAGCCCATTGTGTAGCTTTGTGCTTAACTTCAAACAAACAAACCATAATATAATCAATATAAATTTCATCACGCCATATTTTCATTAATATTTAGTTTGTTTTTTCAAGTTTTTGTTTTTAGAAGTTTTGCCGACCATTTTATACTGAGATTTATCGAAATATCCCTAAGTAACCGGTTTCCGGAATGACATGTTGAACATCTTATGCTCAATACTAAAATATTCTGGGCTGTTTCATGTGGCAGGCGTTAAAATATATATACAAATTCAAGCAGGTATGCCCACAGCCACGTCCATAATTATAATTTAGCTTTTAACTAGTTTGATAAAAAATAATGCTAACAGATAAATACTTAACTTCGTCTCTTACCAACCATTTAGTGATAGTGGAAAAAAAGCTTTGTTGGCAGCAGCGTGCATGGAATAAAGTAAACTGAAACAATACTGTGGTATTGATTTATATTGAGATCCTAGTTATAAGTACCAGTAAAATACAGATCACGGAAAGGTTAGGCAGATATTTATTTCAAACACAGACAGTAAATCTGATTGAAACAAATATATATTTACAAATTGAAAACAAAAATCTTTTATTAATTCCCAAAGTACGTAAGTTTTTCTTAACTTAAGTTGCTTGCTAGAGCAGAGCAGAGAGCGGGATCAAAGCAAGATATGTTCGCAAAAGGCTTAAACAAGATGAAGAATAATCACGCCCACTGCTGAACAAAGATAAGATCCAAAATAATGATGACACGACACTGCTAAGTCACACAAGAGTCCTAGTGTGGTATCCCACAATCCATATATAACCTATCTCAACAATCATTCCCAGCATATGTATTCAAGGAAGCTAATCCCCAACTCATATTAACTTGTTCATGTCTCTATACAGCCCCATTTAAGTAAGTATGGCTTCTTACCTTAGAAGGACAAGACACAGAAAACAACTAGTTATGGAAGAGAAAAATATGGTCATATTTCCAATCATCACATTGTTACACTTTCGTCATATTTAAAATTCGAAGTAAGCCTATAACTGTTGATTTGAATACTAAGCATACTAAAACCCGGAAAAAATGAAAGCTGGACAGGTATAACAAAACCCGGAGCAGCACCCAACCCATTGTAGTCGCATAATTCAAACTTCTAATTCCACGAACTTTGAGCAAAACAAAGTGCCACTGATAAATAAATATGTTTACAGAAAGTTTTATTTTCAACAATGGTTAATAAACACTATAGACATAATTCTTATAAGTCTTGAACAGACGTGTCTGCCCGAAACAGCCTATACAACTGTTAAAATGGATGCTAATAATCCAAATGGATATTGTAGTGCAAGATAAATACTTTTTACAGCATCTTACTGGAACTGCATTCTTATTCACATACTTTTCTTGGACAACTGCGTCTATTTCTATGCGAATGCACACGCACTACGTCCACAAGTACACACTTAACATTAGCGATAAAACAATATTAATTAGGAGCAAAGAAAGCTTGAAGATGATACCGAGGTAGATTTTCTTAATGTCAGTAATCAAGTTTCATTATTATTGATCATAACTACTGATAGCTTTAAAAGTCCAGATCAGCTTATAAAACATTTGGAACATGCTGTATTCGTTAATAAATATTATTTCAATATGAGTTAAATACTGATTTACTGCATCTTGCTAACACTGTATTCTCATTCAGATAGAATGGTTCAATAAAAACTTATTTTCTAAAGGTCTTAGTTTACTAACAACATATACATAACGGGAACCCTCATGAATCCGGCTACTGTAAACAAAACCTATTTTGGTGAATGATACTATATGTTAATTAGTTTTATTTCATGAAATTTACATTTAGAATTGGAACCATGTGTATTATTGTTTTCACCAATTTCACTAATGGGCTAATCGGACAGGTTAGAGATCCCTAGGGACCGGATATAGTCGCCTCTAATTCTAAACTACTGGCTGATATTTTCATCCAGACGGGCTAATCGGACTCGTTAGAGATCTCTAGGAATCACATATAGCCTAATTTTAAACTATTGTTCAGAGGGAAGGAGTCTATTAATATGGTTGACATGGTCATCGGCCTGGAAAATGGTGGTTGAACAGATCCATGAGTGTTTACTGTTTAGTAGGCTGGGAGTGGGTATGTTTTAGTGTACACGGGCTGTGAATCTGATAATTCATGGTTCGTATCTCGTAAAAAACGTGCTTCGCTAATATTGATGGTCAAATCTCACGATTCGGTGAGATAATAGTTGCCCAACAATAGGTGGTGGATACTATTGTCTATTTATCTTTCCTACTGTGTAAAAGTTGAAACTTAGGAAAGGCTCAACGTCTAAACCCTTATTTAGCTTTGCCCGAAAGTTCTAGAAAAATAAGAAATAAAACAGTTTTCTGTATAGTTATTGTCTTTAGACAAAAGCGCGAGTAGGTAACAGCCATAAACTCCTATGTTTATGCTACCTAGCTTGCAAGCCTGAGAAACTATTGCGAGATTTTATTGGAAAATATCGTCTTTCGTTTGTTCGAGTGAATGTAAGGATAAAGCAATGAATAAACATATGAACAAACTATCTTTTGTTATATTGAAATTACGTGCTCTTAATGCATGTAATTCTCAATTCTAGTTTAAATAAACGGACTGATTCACCTAAAACGTCTGCCGACGTTTGTGAGTTCAGAATAGGTCTTTGTTCAATGATATTACAGAGTTCAGAATAGGTCTTTGTTCAATGATATTACAGAGTTCAGAATAGGTCTTTGTTCAGTGATATTACAGAGTTCAGAATAGGTCTTTGTTCAGTGATATTATAGAGTCTTCGGAAATTTTTTGTTTTTTTTTGTTTTTGAAGTTAAGTACAAAGCTACACAAAGGGCTATCTGTGATCTGCCCACCACGGGTATCGAAACCCGGTTTCTAGCGTTGTAAGTCTGCAGACATACCGCTGTGCCACTGGGGGGCGTCTTCGGAAATAAATTAATACTAGCTGTAATTCAGTTAACGTTAAATGTATATAATTTGTTTGTTTTCACTCAAGGGCTACCTGAGATAGTAATTACTACTTTGGAACAGATAGACTAAGGGAAACATATTTAATTAGCCTCATTGTGTGGGTTAATGTCTGTATGTTGAAGTAAGCGCTCTTATGTCTTCTTTGATACGTCTATTACAACAACTAAACATATTTAATTACCTTATGTGGACTGATGTCTGTAAGTTGGAGTAAATAGCCTTATGTCTTCTTTGATGTGTCCATTACAACAACGAAAAATATTTAATTACCCTCATTGTGTGGGCTAATGTATGTATGTTGAAGTAAATACCTTCAATGCTTCCTTGACGTGTCTATTAGAACAACTAAATATATTTAATTACTCCTTAGTTGTGTTGGCCCATTTTTATATGTTGGAGTAAATACCTTTAATACTTCCTTGATGTGTCGATTACAATAACTAAACATAATTAATTACTCCTTAGTTGTGTTGGCCCATGTTTATATGTTGGAGTAAATACCTTTAATACTTCCTTGATGTGTCGATT
>NW_013665892.1:475888-484603 GCF_000517525.1 Limulus polyphemus
TTGATGTGTCGATTACAATAACTAAACATGGAGTAATTAAATTTAGTTGTGTTGGCCCATGTTTATATGTTGGAGTAAATACCCTTAATACTTCCTTGATGTGTCGATTACAATAACTAAACATCATATAAACATGTGCCAACACAACTAAGGAGTAATTAAATAGTAATTAAATATGTTTAGTTATTGTAATCGACACATCAAGGAAGTATTAAGGGTATTTACTCCAACATATAAACATGGGCCAACACAACTAAGGGTTTATATGTTGGAGTAAATACCCTTAATGGAGTAATTAAATATGTTTAGCCATTGCAATCGACACATCAAGGAAGTTTATGTGTTGGCCCATGTTTATATGTTGGAGTAAATACCTTTAATACTTCCTTGACGTGTCGATTACAATAACTAAACATAATTAATTACTCTTTAATTGTATTGTCTCACGTTGATATGTTTCCACCAGAATATTTCTCTCTTTTACGTTTATATGTTATGTCGCTCGATCTTTAAATACTGTGAGGGGGGTAGATGTAAGAGTAATAAAATATTTGAAACAGTAGTTTCTAGTATGTATAGTATTACTACACGTACAAAGCAACTATGGTATTGAGCAAGGATAAGAGTATAAACATAAGTTATGCTATGTAATTACTTCTGTTAATTTTGGATAAAAGAGTTTTGTTGGCTGGAATAAAACTCATAGTCTCTCAGCGGTACGTCTGAGGGCTTGTAACACTAAAAATCAGGTTTCGATACCTTTAGCAGGCACATCAAATATAACCCATTGTGTAGCTTTGTGTTTAACACCAAAGAAACAAATCTTTACAAGATATGGAAAACATGGTGTCATTTTGTGATAATTACAGATGATGGTTTAAAAGAAAAGAACATTTCATTGATTATCCCTACATTAGGGGCGAAGGATACCTGACCAGCACGGATAATTATGTTCTTAAATATTTCATTGATTATCCCTACATTAGGGGCGAAGGATACCTGACCAGCCCGGATAATTATGTTCTTAAATATTTACTTGATTATCCCTACATTAGGGGCGAAGGATACCTGACCAGCCCGGATGATTATGTTCTTAAATATTTAATATTAAAAAAAAATCCAAATAACTGTCAGTTCCGAATTGATCCTACATACCTTTCTCTAAGTAGACTTAGTGTTTGTTTGTTTGAAATTAAGCACAAAGATACACAAGGGGCTATCTGTGCTCTACCCACCACGGGTATCTAAACCCGGTTTCAAGCGTTGTAAGTCCGCAGAGAAACCGCTGTGTCACTGGGGGGGGGGGGCAGTAGGCTTAGTGACAAAGAAACATATTTTGAAAACAATACTTTCATGAGAAGAAAAATAATCTGTTAGAAGCACTGGTGTCTAGTCTCCGAAGTATGAGACAATGTATACTTTATTAATCTTATTTTTCTGCGTAATATTTTAACTTACCTATACATTGCTGGTGTATGTTCATCATGTGAAATGTTCTCAAGCAGTTGTGATGGTGATGTTTCACTACACCATTTCTATAAAATAAAAAAATATTATATAATAATTAAGATTAGTAATAGTTTAATTTTTTTTAAATATATTAATAATACAACTAATATAGACTGCCAAATGTAGTTATGTATCTTACATACATGAAATTAATGTGAAATTTAGGATATCATACAGGAATTCTATTTAGCTCAATCTAAAGTAATAATCTTTATTAGAAAATAAGTAACCTAAGATATTTTTTAACTTGAAATATTAAATAAGAAGTCAACATATTCCGTAATGTGAATATGTAAAGATGGGCCCCAGTAGCACTCAACTGTTAAAGTTTCTTTTAAACTATTATTAACTCGATTTAAGTAATGTATTAACATAATAACACCTTAACCATCTTCGATCTAATAACACTAAAAATCATGTTAAAAGATATAAAATGTAAAGTTAGACACATTACTATCGCGAAGCTGATCCAGAAAAGTTGATCCTCAGAATATGGTAATCCAGGCAAAGGCAGTTCGTATCCATTGTGTGAAACCCAGTGGTGGTAAGCCTGTTTATGAAATGACAAAAAGTTCTTCATAGTAGTTTACAGAGTCATTAGTAGTTTTAAGAAATGGAACGATTATGGAAAGTGCCAAAAGGCTAGTATTTAATACTTTACCACTATGTTAACTGCTGTTGTAAAAATTTCCAGATTTTCATATTTTCTATTCACTAACTCTTTGCTGGAACATTCCGATTATTAAGGAATCATGAAATTCCTACACGCAAAAGGAAGACTGTATCCATTTCAAGCAAACATCTTCTTCTGAACATGCATTTTGTTATACCTTAGAAAACTTATAAAAGTCATCAAATTGGATTAAGAAATTTCTTTTATCGATACGATTTTTTATAACGGTGAATTGTGTCTTTAACAAACTAATTAATATTGAACAAACTAAGTGAGATACTTCCAAATCAGGATGTTTACCTACTTTATACGCTAATATTGAACAAACTAAGTGAGATACTTCCAAATCAGGATGTTTACCTACTTTATACGCTAATATTGAACAAACTAAGTGGGATACTTCCAAATCAGGATGTTTACCTACTTTATACGCTAATATTGAACAAACTAAGTGAGATACTTCCAAATCAGGATGTTTACCTACTTTATACACTAATATTGAACAAACTAAGTGGGATACTTCCAAATCAGGATGTTTACCTACTTTATACGCTTGGCGAATCCCTCCATTATCTGCAATATTTTCTCCCAAAGTCTTCGTACCATTGACCTACTCAAACAAAGTACAAAGAAAGGTAGAACTCACAAGACACTTTCCATGTGATCTTGTAAAAAGATAAAACATTCTTTGGTTCAGTATGTTAAGTCTTTATACTTTCATATCGAATAACCATTGTTTGTTTGTAATTAATCACAAAGGTACACAATGGGCTATCTGTGCTCTGTCCACCACGGGTATTGAAACCCGGTTTCTAGCGTTGTAAATCCGCAGACATACCGCTGTGCCACTGGTGAGCTCGCATAACCAATACGTCCTATAAGGACAGAATTACTGAAAAGTAAGTCTTTATACTTATATATTGCGCAATCAATGTGTTCTATCAGGACAGGATTGTTGAAAAGTAAGTCTTTATACTTATATATTGCGCAATCAATGTGTTCTATCAGGACAGGATTGTTGAAAAGTAAGCCTTTATACTTATATATTGCACAATCAATGTGTTCTATCAGGACAGGATTGTTGAAAAGTAAGCCTTTATACTTATATATTGCACAATCAATATGTTCTATCAGGACAGGATTGTTGAAAAGTAAGCCTTTATACTTTGATATCACACAATCAATACGTTTTATTGTGACAAGGTTATTGAAAAGTCTTTATACTTTTAGAATTTATTGAGTAATAATATTTTCTAACTTGATTTATTCACATGAACATTTCACGTTCAAGTGATATAAAATATATTATACTGATTTTCGCAAAATAGGCATGAGGATAATTAACATTTTTATAAAAATCAAGATCAGCAAAAATACCTTTACAAAGATAAGTCTAAATTATTTACTTATTATTACAAAGACAATCCCAATTTTCAGAGCTAAAAAACAAACAAACAAAAATTGATAAATGTTTGTTTGTTTTGAATTTCGCGCAAAGCTACCCCAGTTTCTTCCCTACTGTCCGTTTCCTTACTTTGTCCTGTTGGCAGTGATCATCTACCCATATGTGTTCGTATTGCTGATTGCTCTTCTCCCGTGTCACCACCCTACCGACGACTCCATTTCCATAAAGCCGACTGGAATGATTACAGGAAGCTTCTTCTTTCCGACCTTGACCCTACCACTGTTTCAAGTGTTGATACCTTTGAACATACCCTGACATCAGCTCTTTCCTCTGCAGGTGCTCGCTCAATCCTCTCTTCACTGTCATGTACTTTTCGTCCCTCTGTACTCCAATAAGCCATCACGCTTCTTCGCCATGCCTCTTCCCTCTTCCAGGACTATCGCCATTCCCATGAGCCACTTTTTTTTACACCAATCCAGTGGTCTCCAATGTACAACCAGAAATTTCATTCAAGCTATTTAACATCGTCGTTGGCATTACCTGTGCAACAGACTTCGTCATTCCTCCTCTCAGTTTCGCATCCTCACTGGCTCTTCTTCCTATCCTATCCTTGTGGATGGTCAGGTTCCTGCTACCACGCTTGTCAAGTCCAATGCTTTTGTACACCACTTTGAGTCGCAGTTTAATCCTCCACCACCACATCCCCTTGACTTTGATGATTACTCCGACATCTTACGACTGTCTGACCATACTTCTCCGACTCTTCGCCCCTCTCTCAACCATGTTCTGGAAACCAACCGCCTGTGTGCTCCAATTACTGCTCAAGATATCCGACTTGCCTTACGTCATCGTCGCAACTCAGCCCCCAGTCCAGATTGTCTCACCTTTCCTCATCTCTCCAATGCACTTGCTCAGTTTATTACCCTATTAGACTTATTCTACACTTTTCTACTTCGCACAGGTTTCTTACCTACCATCCTTCTTTTCCTGAAAGTATCCATGCCACCAGTTCAACTAGATTCCTATAGGCCCATCAACCAGTGTCCTCAGCAAGACCTTTGAATGCATACGTGTTCGTCGTCTTCGCTCTTTCATTGTAGACAATCAGTTGCTTCCACATACCCAGGCAGGTTTCCGCCCTCATCTCTCCACTGTTGATCAGCTCCTCAAGCTCTCCGATTTAATTACAAACCACTTTTACACCTCTAAACCTTCTTGCCTCGTTCTATTTGACTTTGAAAGCGTCTTTGATTCTGTTTGGCACCAGGGGCTGATCTACAAACTCCAATGTCTGTATTTTCCTGCTTCCTACATTAGACTTTTTTTTTCCTTTTTCGGGATCGCCGAGCTACCATGGTATTCATTCTCGTCCATTATCCATACGTGCTGGTGTTCCACAGGGATCCGTCATTTCCCCTGTACTGTACATCCTGTATGTTGTTGACATGCCAGCTCCGGGGCCTCCATTTTATTTCTTTTAATACGCCGATAGCACAGCTCTTCTTGCTCTTGGGTCTACAATGGTTCCCCTCAACAAAGTTCTGCAGAAAGCCGTCAACTCTTTTCTTCCCTGGTACAGACACTGGAGGCTTACCCTTCACCCTCACAAAACCAAAGCTATTCTCTTTAGCCCGACTCGCCACAAGTTTTATCCATGCCGAAATCCACTTCTCTTTGATGTCCGACTTGACAACATTCCTATTACCCTATCCAAAAAAGTTAAATATCTTGGAGTTACCTTTGATCGACATCTAACTTGGAAAGCACACCTGGCCATCCTACACACGAAGGTTAACTCCAGGCTTCATTTACTTCACCGTCTCCGTGGTTCATCCTGGGGGTTTAAATCCCCAACTCCTTTTATATTCCTACCCTGCTTTTGTCCGACTCTGCCTCACCTATGGTCATGTTGCTTGGATCTCTGCTCCGTCTTCACGCTATCACGCTGGAAGTTTTGAACGCCACGCTTTACGCATAGCCTTTCAATTACGTCGTTACAGTCCTACACAGGAATCGTACTCTCTCATCCAGCCTTTCAATTACGTCGTTCCAGTCTTACACAGGAATTATACTCTCTCATCTCTCCCTCCCCCATACACGCACATCTACGCGAACTACGAATGAAGTATGTTCACCGCTGCTTCGATCATCACAACCATATCTTCGACGAAATCCTATCCTATTCGGTGAATACTCCTCCCAAACTCTTACCTCCAACGGATCATCTCCTGAACCTTTACCTTATGTTTTTGCCACCTGATCATCCCAACTACAATGTAACTCCGATGCCTGATCTTCTATCACACATCTATCTCTGATTACATTTCCTAATAGCATGCATTAAACTCGTCTTCACCATCTCAGTACCTGGTCTCACTTACTCATCTCTCTTTGCTTATTTCCATTGTGTACTTCTACATCTCCTGGCCTCTGAGAAGGCGTAACCCTCTGTTGGCCCCCTGCCTAAAAAGCTCTGGATTTAGTGAAAAGCGTCGTCGGCAATGGACATGGCGATATAGTGTGGTTAGAATACTATTATTATACACTCTTGTAATTCTTGAAAATCCCTAAGAGACTAGATAAAGAATGTAGTGTTTAAAAACATAACAAGCCTAATAATAATATTGGATTATTACAAGTATAATTATTTAATTATAATCATGCTTCGCCCCCATATAGAAGAGGTTCACACAATAACAATTGTTTTTGAAACGTATATGGTTTCAAATAATTTTGTATTAATATATAGTATTACTACATTCTACAAAGAAACACTAAAATAGTAAACCTTGGGACAAATTACCTTATGTTATTATTATTGGTATATATATTTTACCTGCAAACAGTAGTGTTTAAAAATGCTGTTTCAAGTTTTCATCATTAGCGAAATCCCAAATACAATCTTAAAAGAAGTATTAATATAATAAATGTTATTTTAATTAACTTACTGTTAATACTCATCACCCTCCCCTCCGAGTGACTCAGCGGTAAATCTGAGGGATTACACTGATTATACTGGCAAAAAAAACGGGTTTTGTAGCCGCGGTGGGCACAGCACATATAGCCCATTGTATAGCTTTGTGATTAACAAAAAAGAAATAACACTCATGTTATTATTAAATCCTACAAAGAATCATGCACGAAAAACATATGGTTCCAATTAGCTACTGTTAAAAGGACAAGAATATTTGAGTACAAACCTATATCACTAAAACCCAAAGTGATAAATACTAAAACATTTGGAAGAATGATTATTATAAACATTTCTAGAGGTGAGAAACGCCTTAGTACCCATAACCTATTACATTACCACAAGCAGATCTGCGAATTAGTGTGAATGAACAATAATTACGAAAATATTATATTCACTCACAATATGGAGGAATTTCAGGGAATAAAAAGAAACAATTTGTAATGAGTTGACTGAAATGAATAAAAATATTGAAATTACAATAGAATAATTTATAGGTGGAAAAAAAAGTTGTAGAAACTTTACAAATCGTTTGTGTGGTTGTTTTTGAATTTCGCGCAAAGCTACACGAGGGCTATCTGTCCCTAATTTAGCGCTGTAAGACTATAGAAAAGGGAGCTAGCTAACTCTTGGGCTACTCTTTTACCAACGAATATGACCGTCATATTTATAACGCCCCACGTCTGAAAGGGTGAGCATATTTCATGTGACGGGGAGCGCCCTAACCACCTGGCCATACCTGGCCGTTTACAAATGGAATTGAATAATATTAAATATAATTGTAATAAGTCTGAAGAAACGTTATCCGTGCCGCAAGAAGAAGAAGAACATGTAAGATTAAAAAAACAACAACAAGGAATCGAGAAGATGGAAGATCAAAGTCATAGAAATAATTGTATTTTTAAAGGAATTAACCACATTCCCCAAAATATGGATAGTTAACAGTATTTTAACGATATAATAATTTTATAAATTTTATAAATCCCATAAATTTTTAAAATATAGATACATAAAACTATCAGAAATGTGAATGAATCTCGTATTTTAGTTTATGAAGATTATAGACATAAGACTTAACAAAAAGGAAATTACTAAAGGAAGCATTTATCGCTCTATGAAATTAAAAACTATAAGATATGATAAGCTTAATGATCAGGAAAATAGTTTTCGACAAATATACTCTGTTAAAATAATGAAATCGTGCGTGGTAATGAAAGACGAGAAACACAAAGGAACCAAGCTAAAAACATAAATTAGGCCTGAGCCCAAGAGAAGAAAACATTGAAGATATCACAGAACTGAAGATCTAAAAAAGACATTTTATTAATAATAAATTATAGTACTGTATGAAATTCGAACGAGTTATGATATGTTATTAAGAGCTTATAAATGTAACAACTCATCTGCGATAAGACTTATAGAAATTTTTGAAGATATAACTAAACATATCATTAAGTTTGAATTTGGAAAATATTTGTCAAGTTTAGTGATACAGTTTATGAAAATTTTATACAGTTTTATTGCTATGGCCCAACAGCAAGTTTGACGAAATATTGTGTGGTGATAAGAATATAGAAAAATTAGGAGATAAAGTAACAGAAATGAAAGCGAGATATCATAGCGCAGAGATAATAATTAATGACGATTTCAAACACTAGGAAAGAAAAATTCTCAAACTGAATTTAGTGGGAAAAGCCTGAGAATCCAGAGTTAAAATGATATTCTAATATAATTGCCGATAAATTCTGTAGTATCAAGAATTAGAAACCGGGTTTCGATACCCGTGGTGGGCAGAGCACAGATAGCCCATTGTGTAGCTTAGTGCATAATTACAAACAAACAAACAGTATCAAGAATACAATGCATGAATAGATTGTTTGTTTATTTAAATGTAAAACTGCGCAATGAGCTATATGTGCTTTGCAGGGTTGAACTACGAATTTTAGTGTTATAAGAAAGTGTGATAAGGAAATTAATATATTTGGCCTGTGATAATAAGGAAATGTATATTTTTCTTGAAAGATCACCAGGAGACAAGATAGAGAATTTACTATTGTGAATGATAATAGTAAAATTGTAATATATTACATAATATTGGTACGTCTCCGTTTGTTAATTAACTTTCCGTAACTTCGTTCCGATGAAACTTTAGCGACA
>NW_013665892.1:485603-489193 GCF_000517525.1 Limulus polyphemus
GTCACCCTCTTTTATATACCAGACTACCCTATATCTAGTAAATGCTAGAGCATTCGCCAAGGTACAGGATAGTTCTAGAAACGTGGCGTGACACTAGTCATGTGACTCGCTGACGCAACAATATATTAGAATGATTATAAGATATATTTGAGTTGGTCGACAAATTTTGGATGACGAAAAAGTTTATTATTTCCCGGCTATTTTTACATTAAACATGGAGAAATTAAGGAAATAATTTCAACTCAACAAACTTATAATGTCATTCTATGACTTAATGTTAGACCTTTTTAAAAATTTTCATACGATTTTAACATATTGTTGTACAAAATATTTATTAAAGTATATTTATATCCGCCTTTTGTTTACATCCGTTCAAATGAACTACGCGCGCATGCGCATTTTCAGGACAGATAAAATAATAATTCCTATGCATATTCAAATATTAACTATTTTTCAGAATAAACAATTTTCTAAAGACATATTAGGTCACTTTAAACAAATTCCTTACATACATGTCTTTACCACACGGGTATGTTTAACTGAGAATTTGTGATAGTATCGAAGGCATACTTCAAATGTACCCTCATAAACCATATTCTTTATGTTCTGGTAGAGTTTTTGTCTCCTTGTAGGATATATCTGAACGTTTCGTTTCATTTTAAAGTTTAATGTGAAAGTTGTGATTTAGATTGTTTACAAAATGCGAGTGTTAAAGTAGGTTATTTTTAGAAGGGATAGATATCACAGGTTTACTTACGTAATTGTTTACAAATCATTTGTTGGGTAGTCCATTTGTTGTGAATTGATGGCAATATAAAGTCTCGTAGTTTGTATAAAGTTCTTGGCCTCAATCGGGCAATCTATGTATATAGGCGACCAAGCTAGTGCAAGTAAAGTATTGTTTGTTTGTTTTGAATTTCGCGCAAAATTATCTGCGCTAGCCATCCCTAATTTAGCAGTGTGAGACTAGAGGGAAGGCAGCTAATCATCACCACCCACCGCCAACTATTGGGCTACTCTTTTACCAACGAATAGTGGGATTGACCTAACATTATAACGCCTTCACAGCTGAAAGGGCGATCATGTTTGGTATGACAGGGATTCGAACGGGGATTTGTTTTCAATATATTATTTTAAAGTAAATGTATTTGGCACTGCCTGTCTATTGTTGAAATTCATCGCCAACAAGTCACAGGTACCTACTGTAAATAATTCGGCCTCCATAAAACTGACATTGCTATATAACCATGTCGACTGATTTTGATAAATGGATAGAGGGAGGTGAATGACAGCTCTATTTAAACAGAATATTCACATATGAAATACTGAGTAATTATTCAATAGTTAAAAGCCAAGACTGACATAATATCACATGGCATGCATAGATTATTATGCTACTTTATCGGTTTCTTGCATATATCGAAGCGGTATACACGATACACAATAACAGGTTGCACCATCCAAATTTTATTTAATAAATGCAAATGATGTTGCTGGTGCTATAGTTGCGCAACACTACCCAATTAGATATATCCGTGCCATGTCCATCGCGGGAATTGAACCTCGGATTTTATTTACCATTGTAAGTTCGTAAACTTACCGCTGAGATGCTGGGGGACTGACTAATGGAAAATCATAAATTATGCTAATATCTACTTTCCTTTCAATTTTTCCTCACTCTGTACAGGAAACCTAAACATTTTACCAGCTATGTGTTATATAAATGCGAAGAGATGTTATAAAGTTGCTAAAAACATTTGATTACTTACCGATACATTAAGTTTCTCAAAAACATAACTGTTGTATTGTTTCACAAAACATTCCGTCTTTTTCATGAACTTTTCATAAGTTTCCTTCTTCCACCAGTTATTTAGATTACCTTCTTCATCAAAGGTAGATCCTAGAAATTGGTAGATTAGAAATACGTCTTTAGATATTAGAAATTGGTACTTTATAAATAAGTCTTTACAACCTAGAAATTGGTAAGCTAGAAACATGTCTTTAGATCCAAGAAATTGGTAGAACATAAATGAGTCTATAGATCGTGAAAATTGGTAGGTTAAAAACAAGTCTTTAGATCCTAGAAATTGGTATTTCAGAAACAAGTATGTAGGTCCTAGAAATTAGAAGATAAGAAACAAGTCCTTAGATCATAGAAATAGGTAGATTATTAATAAGTTTTTAGATCGTAGAATATTTCATGTTTTACCAGGTGAGTGAACATACGTATAAAAGGTAAAATTCGAAGAAATAAATAAAGAAATTATGTTTCTAAATGATATAAGCTGTTTCTTTCCATTTATAGCGATAGGAAGGTATTAATTACATGAAAATGAGCGGTAAACATATAAAAGATGAACAAAAAATACACTAATTCTTCTACATATGAAACGTGCATGTAGTAGGCTTATTTAAACTATATGAAACGTCCATTCAGTACTAGTAGGCTTATCTAAACTATATGAAACGTCCATTTAGTACTAGTAGGCTTATCTAAACTATATGAAACGTGCATGTAGTAGGCTTATTTAAACTACATGAAACGTCCATTTAGTACTAGTAGGCTTATTTAAACTATATGAAACGTCCATTTAGTACTAGTAGGCTTATCTAAACTATATGAAACGTGCATGTTGTAGGCTTATCTAAACTATATGAACGGTGCATTTAGTAGGCTTATCTATATATTACCATCTTCACTTTTATCGTAGTAGAAAAACCTTTATATTTTATATCACATATAAATCCATGGGTAACTATAATATTTCTGTTGTCGTCGCTCCAGATCATTTACGTATAGATTTTCTTCGAAGTTCATCATCACTAAAATAATGTTTTTAACTGAGAAGAGAAAACCAAGAAATTTCTGACATCAGAAGAAATAAATATGAACTGAAGCAAGTATTTTAGATAGAGAAGCTTAAACAGTCTAATCATGCTTTATCAGATACATTGAATTTTATGAAAAATCCCTAAAAAGAAATTATTGAGAGAGATGAAAACTGCATGATAATCTTCTGTGAAAAAAAGTCAATATATTTTACATCGTAATATTTGGAAGACCTTTTTATGCTTAGATATGTCCAGAAATGACATAATCACCACTGCACAAGAAAATGGATTTTGTGAAGTACTATACGTATAGTGATTATGTTGTCAAGGGAACAAGGCTATTTGTATGTAATACTGATTCATCTATACACATCGTATTTTAGCTGTTTTACTTATTTTCTGTGTATATTATGCTAATGACGCCTAAAGATTCTTGTTTTGACATTTTTATGGATCGAATATGCCAATTCAGTTGAGGACATTTCGAACTGGTAACACAGGTCTTCATCACGTCAAGTGAGAGGCTACGAGAAAGAGGAGTTGAGGAATCCTAAAAGGTATATAATCATTATTTGAAGCAAAAGCGGATTTACACAACGAGGAAAAAGGACTCAAAAGATGGCTGTATAACGTTATATTTAAGTTAGGTTTTTTGATGACGAGGAACCCACTTTGAGACTAATAATGGCTGGAGACGGCTTGAATGGGTAATGAAGAAAAACTTTAATATAAGTTTAACAAAGCAGCAAATGTACAAC
>NW_013665892.1:489698-490610 GCF_000517525.1 Limulus polyphemus
CCTATGTAGAATTCTGGGCAGTTATTGCATGTTATTTTGTAAATGACGTTGGTATTGTGTGATTCTAAATAATTACAAACTACTCTTACCAAAATTGTCAAATCCGTGAATGAGTTCGTGGCCAATCACAGTTCCCAAAGATCCATAATTAAGATAGCTAGGAAATTCAAAATTTAGACAAAAAAAAATTTAAAGAAATTAGGCGAAAGTGCTAGATATAATATCTTGCAGCGTATTATATAACTAACGTTTAAAAGCTAGAAAAACAACAATTTAAAGGAATATTGAATCATAAACTTTTTTTGTATTTTACTAAATTTTACTAGATAATAACACTTGAAAACATTAACAAGTTGAAGGTAGAATTATATTCTGTTTAAACTATATTTAAGATGAATGGAACAGTCAAACAATACAGTTAGCTCAGTTGGTCATCTTGAAATCGAACCATAAACCAAATGAAACAAGAATACCAAATTCATGCATTCAAAAAATGATTTTCTATGATTTTACATTTTCTTCTTGAAATATAATTTATTTTTAAATGAAAGGTTGGTGAAAAAAAAGTAAGAGGAACGAGCTGTTAAAAGACATTATAACTTCATACACGATAGTGTGTTCATTTATTACTATCTTTTATTTACAAAGTAACCTAATGGGCTATATGCGCTGTGCCCACCGCGAGTATCGAAACCCGATTTTAATCTTTGTAAGTCCTCAGATTATCGCTGAGCCACCGGGTGAATCAGCATCTTTGGTATGTTTTAATGCTTCTAGCTTATAGTTCAAAGTTATACAGCGGGCTTGAGCTCTGACCACGGCGGAAAATTAAGCCATTAATTTTAGCCTTGTTTGTTTGTTTTTGAATTTCGCGCAAAGCTACACGAGGGCTATCTGCGCTAGCCGTCCCTA
>NW_013665892.1:491325-499025 GCF_000517525.1 Limulus polyphemus
GAATAGTGGGATTGACCGTCACATTATAACGCCCCCACGGCTGAAAGGGCGAGCATGTTTGGTGTGACGGGGATTCGAACCCGCGACCCTCAGATTGCGAGTCGAGTGCCTTAACCACCTGGCCATGCCGGGCAATTTTAGCCTTGTAAATCGTAAGCGTATCACTGACTCGTGAAAAAACACATTTTTGGAAAATGCGAAGTATTCATTAACGACAAAAGACACATTTTAAGAACTTGTTTTCAATAATGTTGTTCATATTATTGTGAACATCTGAAATACAACCAACTCTTTAGGTATATATATATATAAGTGTGGTAAAGGCCTATGGTAAAGTCTGAAGCGTTAAAGTAGTAATAAATACATTTCGGTTTAATGAAGGTAGTACTTTCTATAAATATTCAGAAAACATTTCGATGTATAGACCGCGAAATATAGTAGATTGTTTCCGTATTCGATCATTTTAATAAAACAGTCGTAAATATATTTATAGAATAAATAAATAATAGTTCAAATGTCTATCCAACTTAGGACATATTAGTTTGCTTCTATAAAAGAAACTGAATACAACTTTGTTTTAACCGCTCGCCATGTTAATCTGTAACCAGCTTTGCTTGTATCTTTTACGAATATTGATATAGGAGCAATCATTAATGAATTTTGGTCCGGACATGACCAAGTGGCTAAAGTACCGGATTTTGGATCAGAACGTCCATTTTTCGATATGGTGCTGAACAAGCCCCGTTCTTTCAGCCGGGGTGGGGTGGACGTGTGTGTTTGGTGTAAAGACAACAGTCAATCCCACTATAGGTTAAGAACAGCTGCACAAGCTTTGGATGCTACCGGCTGGAGCATTCCCACTGGTCAACATTTCTAGGTTAGAGATAGTTATGCCTAAACCCTAGAAGTGTCTAACCTAGTCATTCAGCCCATGTGTCCTATAAGGTGTCATTCAGGTTGAAAGCATCTAATGGACACCTAATTTGCCAAGTTTTCAAAACACTTAATATCATTGAAATCTTTCGTAGAATACAATGTTCTGCCAAAATAATACTCGTTGCAATATCTATAAGAAATCTGGCACAAAATTATAGAAAAACTATGTAAATGGTAAGTGAGAATCAATTACCTTGTTCCTTCTTCATTAAACATATCTGCTTGAAGAATTCCTACTGGGATACCTGAAAACAAGATTTGGAATTCACAATTGTTCAGGATAAACTAAACATCTAAATCTCTTTATCGGATAGACAATTTATTTCAGGAGCTGAGCTAAATCTCTTTATCAGATAGACAATTTATTTCAGGAGCTGAGCAGTATTAAATTAGATAGTCATTAATGAAGGATACAGATTGAACTTTCTTCCAAAATAAAGTTGAGTTATAAGCAAATACGTGTACATCTCCACGTATTACCAATACAAATTAATCACGTGGCACGTGTATTAATACAGGACATCTGCAAATAATTGTGATATTTTCACTTAGTTAACACTTACACGAAGGCAAAGTACACATGGTTTACGCACCAATCTCCGCGCGAACTCTTTCGACCTTAATGTAATGCTGTAAACACCTTTGCCATTTCTCAAACAGTTCGATCCTACTAAACACCGAAAAAGAAACCTGTTTCAGACAGAATTAATCAAACATAATTCCACTGATTTGTTTATTATCTTATAACTTATTAACTAAATATATATAAATAAGAATTATGTTTTATCAATTCTAAATTTGACTTCTCTTCTTTTAGTGTATTTTGAGGCATGGAATAAATTATTTAGGTTATAAACATATCCTTTTTCATGTCGCGATCTTCTTTTCGGTGCCAAAATAATTCAGATATTACTTCATTTTGTTCAATTATCAAATATTTGTAAGTATATTAAAGTAGATACTGTATTTTTTTTTACATTTAACTTGTTTTAATTCAGAACATTTTATCTTAAGCCTACTGCTTATGCAAAAATATTTCTTTTTTGGTGTTTATTATAACCCAAACAGCTGACCTACACACGTTCTGAAATTCTATAATAATTTTCTTGATACAATTCTTATGATAAGCAAGTGTAGCTGGACGTTGGGTGTAAACGTAGATTTTATGAGTCCCCACAGCTAACAGTCAAGCAGTTTTAAGTCATAGAACAGGATGTTCGGGGTAACAGACCCGCACGACTCGGAAGGACATTGTTAATGTCCTCACGAACACAAAATATAAACTGGAGTGGTGCTCCATCTTGGTGGAAGGAATATGTGCGAATAACGTCATATTGTTATCAAATGCCAAAAGAAAATAGTTTTCCAGTAGATTCGGGTTTTGAGTCAAGTGATACAGCAACAGGGAGTCTTGACTTATGCTTGGGGCACACGGATTATGTATACTAGAACTACTTACGTCATCGAATTGCTGGGACACATTAACCCTGTATAATGAAGTTACTTACGTTGTCGCATAGTTAGGACACACATATCCTTATAACGAACTGTTATAATTGTCATCGAATTGTTGGGACACATCAATCCTGTATAATGAAGTTACTTACGTTGTCGCATAGTTAGAACACATATATCCTTATAACGAACTGTTATAATTGTCATCGAATTGTTGGGACACATCAATCCTGTAAAATTAAAATGCTTACGTTGTCGCATAGTTAGAACACACATATCCTTATAACGTACAAATACACGATGCAGCTCACTTGACGGTATCTAGCCTATTGTGAGCTTTATGAAACTGTACAAGTACACGATGCAACTCGATGATATATAACCTACTGTAAGCTTTATGAAACTCTACAAATAAAACTATCGTATAACTGACTCTGTTAAAACAGGTGCAACTGTTTTTGTTTTGCGTTTATCTAAAACTATCGTATATCTGACTCATTGTACATACGTTCATACATGTATAACTTGTCACTTTTGATCTGAACCAAGATTCAAGATCTTGTCAACGTGGAATTCATGTCTGTTATTTTCAATGTAACACTAACTCCAAACGATAAAATGAACAATGCAACGACGTAAGCAGTTCCAGTATGAAGGATATGTTTGTCTCAGCAATTCGATGACAGTTATAACAGTTCAGTTTCATAAAGCTCACAATAGGCTAGATGCCATCAAGTGAGCTCTGAAGAAGGCGACAGTTGCCATGGAAAAAACTACATTTGTGTTTTTAAAACTAATATTCCCTGATTTCTCAGAATTTCATTGTAGAGAGAAGCTAAATAATGGTTAAATAGCTGTCAAGTAACAAAGAAGTTAAGTAATTATTATATGATGTTCTTTCATGCAAAGAAATAATTATATTATGAAAATGTGATATATATTTGAAACAAATACCACGAATTTCATTCATATTAAAATATCCCTTTAACATAAGTCCCTGTAAGTATTCCAAAGATCAGCTTACGATTATGGTATTGGTTAATGAGAAAGGTTACTATCTCGAGACTTTACACACCTCCAAGATGTAGTGCATTTCCTCAGAAGAGGTAAATGTTGCACAAACAAAGAAATGTGAGTGAAAACCATTATTGAAAGTCCTGACTTCTTACCGTACTGGGGGAATTAAGAAAATGCCATAAATAAAATCTGCACTGAAACTTAATTTTTATCACGCTTGTTTAGCCTAATGTAAAATAATTCTTATGATCTAAGGTATAAACTTCTAAAAAAAGAAGTGATTTATGGGAATAAAAAATCCAATAAAGTGTTCAGATTACTTACCTTGTGAATACTAAATTCTGGTGTTCAAATACTTTCACCCAGGTATATTTTGTGGACTTATTTTCGTATATCTTACATAAAATATTAAAATCGTTTTACTCATAAGACTATTTGAGTTGTTAAAATACGTCCACTGAAGTACAATATTGTTACGACAGCGAGGGTCACGTGACCCTAGTAACACGTCATATTCTCGAACGTTCACATCCCTTCCTGAAGTCTCGGGAGTTTACTAGATTTCGGTATTCTTGTACATATAAGAAGGTCAAGACGTGACGGCAACAATGTGTGTGTAACTGACAGTTGAGTCGAGCACGTGAGACGTTCGTTGTGAATTATAGCGTTCGTTATAGCGCGACTGTGGAAATTAAGTGTATTGTAAAGTTGTATTCAGAAAGAATAAACCAGTTTTATTTAAGAGAGGGCTTGTATCGCTAAAGTTTCATCGGAAAGAAATTATACGGGAAGTTAACTAACGAACTGATGTCATTCACGCTTATTAAATCTATGTCAACATTTTAGCAATTGACGTAATCATGCCTCTAAATGTTGTGCTAACTATTACAGACATTTGTCAATCTAATGTCGTTTTGAATATTTTAGTTACAGATATCTAATTGACATTTGTAAACTTTCACACTGATATCTTACTTCAGATCCATGCTATACAACTTGGAAGATTGAATCACTTTACGAAACATTGGTGTAGATTACAAAGTAGCTGTTTATTAGGCCTAAAACTGTTGTTTTCGAGTGTGATTAGGTAAAAGACAGTCGTATGTCGTGAGGCCAAAACATCCTGTAGGACAAACTGTGTGTTATTAAAAGGAGTGGTACTTTAGATATTTCCACTTTCTGTAGCTCGGACTTTGGTAATCCAAACTAATACATATTTTTATTGGATGTGTTCTACTGGACCCTTACATCACATACCAAATTTCAAGGTAATCTATTAAGAAATACACTAGATATAAAACATCCAATTCTTCACACCAAAAGCACGGAAACTTTATTTGATAGAAAGACATACTTACTCTTATGGATATATTTTTTAAATTCGTTACACTGATAGATCTTTTCTTTAGGTGTGAAATTTGGTCTAAATATAAGCCACATGTGCAAAGTTATATTGGTCTAAAAATTTTCCTACAGCTTCATCTAAGAGTAAAGGTGACCGTTTTTAGTTTTTTGTCATTCCGATTAAAGACGGCGGATTTACAGCAGCAAAACTATGGGGTGAAAGCACTGCAGATATATAAGTATTGGTTAGACCAAGCAAACTTGATTGCCAGTTTCTAGCTCAAGTTTTCAAAAGAATCATACAGGTAGATGGTTATTATTCATTGTCAACTTTAAAGCATAAATTTTATGAAATTCTTCTAATTAAAGAACCTTTAGCGTCACGTGATATTAACTTAAGAAATTAGCGTACATAATGATGCTTGATATGACTGTACCGAGTGCAGGGGGTGATGACAAGAAACTGTTAACCTAAATTCCATGGCGTTACTATAAAGAAAGTTACTAAACACTGTTTTAGAGAGGAAAACGACCACCATATATATTTTAAAGAATCTGGTTGGTTCTGTAAAGTATAGGTCTGTTCTGAATAACAGAGTTGCGATCCTAAAGCTAATGTTGGTTACTATCGAGTGTTGCTTTCTTACTTGCTGTGGTGTATTGGTGTGTATTGACAAAAAGATAATGATATCTAATCAAAAACACCTTAGGTGTGAAAAAAAGGTGCAGCCAAGAAAGGATTGAGCGTGCGACTTAAAGGAATGAAATCAAAATTGGCGGCCAAACTGAGAGCTATACTTATAGCATCGATAAGAATTTTACAACAAATATTCATTCATTAGTTAGCTAGGATGCGTATTATATTTTACCTACCATCATGCCCCGGGTTCAACAACAACAAATTGATATCATTCGTTCAAGTCGCACGCTCAGTCTTTATTTTTCCTGGCCGCACATTTTGTCACACCTAATGTGTTTTTGATTAGATTAGAATAGCTAAGGCAGTTACTTGTTGTATTTTCTTTGAATTCATTATATGTCATAACTTCTTTATTTTATTTGTAACGCTCGCAACGTAAGTTGGAGAATAGTAGACATTTTCAGTTTAGGCTTTTGTAGTATGCACACGATGATAATAGAAACGTTATACTTATTTCTATTTATTAACAAGCACTTCTTTATTTTACTTCAATTTTTATATAAACAAAATAAAGAAATGTAGTAAAATTACTTACTAATAGAGTTTTCCTGGACAGAATAATAAGCATTAGCGACGAGTATATAAACAAAATAAAGAAATGTAGTAAAATTACTTACTAATAGAGTTTTCCTGGACAGAATAATAAGCATTAGCGACGAGTAAATTTCTTCCCTGTGATTCTAGACTGATGAAAACAAGGTAGATTAATTACCAAAGACGTTTAGTGGTAATCATAACAAGTACACGCTTCAAAAATTGATTTCAAACCACATTAAACTCTAGAATGTGCTTTGTTTTGACATTGTTAAATTGTTGCCACAAGTTATGAAGTATACGATAAATCATACACTAAGTGTGCAATTGACCATTCGTTTGACAAGTACTAGGGGGGATTACCTGAAATAAATTATGTCATAGGTCTGGTTGGTTTAAACTGTAGGTGAAATTACCCCAATTACATTTTAAAATCAGTACACACCAGTCCACGAGAAATCGTCTGTCTACTTTAGACATCCATGCACATCATTCTACTGTGAATCATTTGTACACTTTAGACATCCATGCACATCATTCTACTGTGAATCATTTGTACACTTTAGACATCCATGCACATCATTCTACCGTGAATCATTTGTACAATTTAGACATCCATGCACATCATTCTACTGTGAATCATTTGTACACTTTAGACATCCATGCACATCATTCTACTGTGAATCATTTGTACACTTTAGACATCCATGCACATCATTCTACTGTGAATCATTTGTACACTTTAGACATCCATGCACATCATTCTACTGTGAATCATTTGTATACTTTAAACATCCATGCACATCAGCCTGCGATAAAACATCTGTAAAATTCAGACATCCATGCATATCAGTCAACAATAAATTTCTGTACACTTTAGACATCCATGCACATCAGCATACGATAAATTTCTGTACACTTTAGACATCTTTATAAATCAGCCTACGATAAATTATCTGTACACTTTAGACATTCTTGCACATCATTCTACGATAAATCATCTGTACACTTTAGACATTCTTGCACATCGTTCTACGATAAATCATCTTTATATTTTAGATATCCATGCACATCAGCTTACTATAAATCATCTGTATACCTTAGACATCAATGCATATCAGCCTACGATAAATCATCTGTACACTTTAGACATTCTTGCACATCGTTCTACGATAAATCATCTTTATATTTTAGATATCCATGGACATCAGTCTGCGATAAATCATCTTTATATTTTAGATATCCATGGACATCAGCCTACGATAAATCATCTGTACAATTTCGACATCTTTATGAATCATTCTTCGATAAATCACTAAGGAGATTTAGACTGTGCGCGCAAATCAGTCTGAAATAAATCATTTCTTAAAAAAAAAAATACTTTTAGATACTCAACTATTACGCTTCGTTTCCCGATTTTCATAAGTTTGTATGTTTGTTGAATTTCGCACAAAGCAATCGAAAGATTCCTGTGCTAGCCGTCCCTAATTTTGAAGTGATAGACTAGTGGGTTGGTAGTTAGTCAAAATTAGTCAACGCCCTTCTCTTAGGCTAGTATTCACCAATGAATAGTAGAATTGATTGTTACATTATAATATTCCCACGGTTGAAAAGAGAAGCATATTCGACGACGGATTTCGGTCACGCAACCCACAGATTGCGAATCAAACGCTGTAACCACCAGGTCATGCCAGGATGACGTCATTAAGATCAG
>NW_013665892.1:499673-504289 GCF_000517525.1 Limulus polyphemus
AGAGTTAGTTATTGAAGATTTTTGTTGATTTAGTTAGAGTTATTGTTCAGTGTGTTGGCCTAGAGTTAGTTATTGAAGATTTTTGTTGATTTAGTTAGAGTTATTGTTCAGTGTGTTGGCCTAGTGTTAGGTATTGAAGATTTTTGTTGATTTAGTTGGAGTTATTGTTCAGTGTGTTGACCTAGTGTTTAGGTATTGAAAATTTTTGTTGATTTAGTTGGAGTTATTGTTCAGTGTGTTGGCCTAGTGTTTAGGTATTGAAGATTTTTGTTGATTTAGTTGGAGTTATTGTTCAGTGTGTTGGCCTAGTGTTAGCTATTGAAGATTTTTGTTGATTTAGTTGGAGTTATTGCTCAGTTGGAGTTATTGTTCAGTGTGTTGACCTAGTGTTTAAGTACTGAAGAGTTTTGTTGATTTAGTTGGATTTATTGTTCAGTTTGTCTTGGTATGTTTGAAATTGTATTGAAGAGACTTGATAAAGTTTGTTTTGTGTGTTGTTGTTTTTTGTTTGACTAGGAGTTGAGTTTGGGTGTGTCTTGAAATTTTGGACTTTTGACTCCGAATATGATGTAACTTGTGTCAATATAAACTTGTTATCGAACTTACATTTGCATAAAGCTTATTTACAGCATTATCGTCCAGAATCTCTTCGGGATAGCCGACGGTAACTGTCATTGCATCTATCTGGAAGAAGAAGAGTGCCTTCAGTTAATGAATAAATATGTGAACTGTATACAAACATACACGTAGAGGGAACTTGCACGAAACGTTGACGTTAAAATTAAATGCTGTTTGGACATTGGAGGCCGTGAAAAACTGCTTTGTAGCAAAGCGGCGTGGTTGAGTGTGGTCTGAAGACATGGTGTGTAGAAAAAATTAATAGAAATGTTAAATATGTCTTCATCTAAAATTTAACGTGTTCAGTTAATTATTTATGTGATGAAAATAAACCAACCCATTGTTTCTTGAAAGTAAATAAGAATTCAACCAGTTGTCCTTGAGTGTAAATAAGAACTCAACCATTCGCCTTTGAATGTAAATAAGAACTCAGCCAACTGTCCTTGAATATAAGTAATAACTCAACCAATTGTCGTTGAGTTTGTTCTCCATCATTCTTAGAAGCAAAGTAGTTTAGAGATGTGTACAGGCTTTCATTTATATAATATATAAAGAAGTATAAGTGAGAAGACAGCCGACTGTAAAGAAATTATCGAGTTTCATAGTTTTAGTTTTGAATTATATTTTATTTATTTCATATTAATATTGCAAATAATAAACATAAATACAGAAGATAGAGACGAGACAAAACTAAACATATTTCCATACATTTGCAAAGTGTCTCTCTAAATCTTTAAAACGTAATAATAAAATCCAGCAAAGACTTCAGTTATGCGTTGAATACTTAAAGCGTTTTGGGAAAAGATTTGGGTAAAAGCTTATGACTGTAAGATTTTAGTGAACAAAATACATCACCTTACTCAACGCTCTCTGCATAGTAGTAAAATCCATCCAAGTTGCAGTTTCCATAGTAACTTTCAATTGATGTCGTATATTCTCCGTCATATCCAAACCCTAGAATAGATGAAAAAGACTTTAATCATACTGTCCTTTAATGTAATTCAGTTTATATCTACAGAAAAAACTTGATTGAGCACGTTAATCTATAAATTGTGCGAGTATAACATTGACACTAATTTTTAAAATTAACACTATTTAATAAAACGATTAATAAAACGATATCACAGAAACTAATAACACCTCTCTCACTTGTAAATCAACGGAACTTTGTGTTTTAAATGCATTGGATTAAAAATGTAGTGGAATACCTAAACAACTCGAACTAATGAAGGAAAACCACACAACAATTTTTTGAAGTTATGAATGAATTAGTCATCACTTCAAGGACGGATCATAAGTATAAAAATTAACAAAGTGTGTTCATGTTGTAGAGAATACTGGCTGGTAAAATAAAGTGTGTTCATGCTGTAGAGAATACTGGCTGGTAAAACAAAGTGTGTTCATGTTGTAGAGGATAGTGGCTGGTAAAACAAAGTGTGTTCATGTTGTAGAGAATACTGGCTGGTAAAACAAAGTGTGTTCATGTTGTAGAGGAGACTGGATAGTAAAACAAAGTGTGTTCGTGTTGTAGAGGATACTGGCTGGTAAAACAAAGTGTGTTCATGTTGTGTAGGATACTGGCTGGTAAAACAAAGAGTGTTCATGTTGTAGAGGATACTGGCTGGTAAAACAGAGTGTGTTCATGTTCTAGAGGAGACTGGATAGTAAAACAAAGTGTGTTCGTGTTGTAAAGGATACTGGCTGGTAAAGCAAAGTGTGTTCATGTTGTGTAGGATACTAGCTGGTAAAACAAAGTGTGTTCATGTTGTAGAGGAGACTGGATAGTAAAACAAAGTGTGTTCGTGTTGTAGAGAATATTGGCTGGTAAAACAAAGTGTGTTCATGTTGTAGAGGATACTGGCTGGTAAAACAAAGAGTGTTCATGTTGTAGAGGATACTGGCTGGTAAAACAAAGAGTGTTCATGTTGTAGAGGATACTGGCTGGTAAAACAAAGTGTGTTCATGTTGTAGAGGATAGTGGCTGGTAAAACAAAGAGTGTTCATGTTATAGAGGATAGTGGCTGGTAAAACAAAGAGTGTTCATGTTGTGTAGGATACTGGCTGGTAAAACAAAGTGTGTTCATGTTGTAGAGGATACTGGCTGGTAAAACAAAGTGTGTTCATGTTGTAGAGGATAGTGGCTGGTAAAACAAAGTGTGTTCATGTTGTAGAGGATACTGGCTGGTAAAACAAAGAGTGTTCATGTTGTAGAGGATACTGGCTGGTAAAACAAAGAGTGTTCATGTTGTAGAGGATACTGGCTGGTAAAACAAAGTCATTCCTATTACGTTCTTACATAATCTGATCAAATATCAGTACAATTTTATTGTAACCATTTCCATGTATTTTCATATTTTATCTTTTTGTTTATCATAATTCAAATAATGATATTTTACATCATGTTTCGAGCAACAAATAAATTTAAAATAGAATTATTATAAATAGGTTAAATAACAAAGTTTATTATCAAACTTTCGGTTTAACATTATTATTATTATTACGTTTTGAATAAACTGGAATAATTTCGTTTATTTACAAGATTTATTGGATTATTGGTATAGAAACTTTCACTCTGTGTTCCACGTATGCTTTATTTCTTTATGATAAAAAGGGACACTTACGGCATGTTTTCTAGCATCTTGGAAGTAAGATTTAACGTAAATGGATGACAAAGAATGGTCAAAAAAATACGACGTGATATCACTGCAAGTCATCCACACATCAGGGTTATACTCATATCCACGCAAAGCACTCTGAAACTCATCGTATAAATCCCGAAAAGGCTTGTCTAAATGTATAACTGCTGATAAAACCGCTCGATACATCATATAATTGGCCAGAGCCCGTTTTCTGTAAATGGTTTCCATAACATTTTAACTCTGTTCATCAATTCTTAATAACTTTATTTTGCAATTGTTAAAAATGTTGTTCAAGATACTCGATGGTTTTTAACTAAATAGATTTAGAAATGATTTCGTAACAAAACACACTTGTCTAATTAGGAATGTTTCATGTTGAGCAGCGTGAAATATTGCTTTGTTATACAAACTACATTTCAAACATGCGTCTATAATAAACTTATACCCCAGATTTTGTTTTTATTGCTGCAAAAATGAATACCATAAATGAGAAAAGTAACAAACACGTACTAGGATTAGCGAAGTGAAATCAATACGATTATCATAAAATCTGATGGTTAAAAATAGTTTACATTTTTTAATAAATTCACTGTTACAGTTTAAGTAATAATTTAGCTATTTTTCCTCAATTTCAACCGTATGATATACGTTATTTTTAGAAATCCGTATTACAGTTTCCGTTTCCACGGTAATGCAATAATTGTTTATTGTTAGCAATTATATACGTTCATTAGTGATTGAAAACTAATTCATTAATGTAAGGATTCTTATTGAAAATACAACATAGTTTCAGCTCAGAGGAATTTGAACTTGTTTAATTAATGTATTTTCATCGATTAGTAGACTTAATGAAGTTTGAAACAACCGCTGGTTAATGATATAATCAGATTGGTTGCACTGTTGAAATGAGATACTAACCGATTAATTTCAGGCAATTTAATTGTTTTTATTGAAATACACATTTATAATCACTTTCATTCGGAAAAACTTTCCGGGGGCCATTAAGTAGTTAAACAAAGAAGAAACTTATTAGATAGCATCACAGAACAAAGTTGTCCCTCGGAGGATTAGCGGTAAGTTACGAACTTACAGCGCTAAAATCTGAGGTTTGATTCCCCTCAATGTACACAGCAGATAGCCTAATGTGTCTTTGCTTTAAGTTAAACACATAAATAGAACAAAGTCTATTTTATCGGCCTGTCTAAAAGTTACGCTTCGCACTTTGGAGCCATAGTAGCGTTATAAGAGTGACGGTCAACTTCCACTATTCGATTAGAGCATCTCAAATGTTGGCGGTGTTTGTTTTTGACTATGTTACGTCTCCGTTCGTTAATTAACTTTCCGTAACTTCGTTCCGAT
>NW_013665892.1:505289-510599 GCF_000517525.1 Limulus polyphemus
GTCTCCGTTTTAATTTATTACTTCAAAATTATGGACAGAAAGCGCAAATAGCCCTTGTGTAGTGATTTATCTACACAAATAAGATCTGCTATACTTCGAAACTATAACTTTTTTGTTGATCACAATGTGTTCTTTGTTTTTCGTCAAAAGACAATAGTGAAAAATTAAATTGTTACAAAACTAAGCATCTCTAAGCATTATTTCAGGAACACTCCCCTTTTGGCTTAACGATAATCTTGAAGACTTATAACACTAAAAATCGGGGTTTGATCCCTGCGGGGCAGAGCGCAGATAGCCCATTGTACAGCCTTGCACCTAACAGGAAACATACAAACTATTTCAGAAAGAATAACGTTGTTTGTAAGTGTATAATTATGACATTCTTTTATAATTATCTTACAAACACTTCGCTTCTAGATAGATATTGGTCAATCTCTTAGTAACATTTAACTTCAATATCATGTCATAAATATAAGAAAGCCATTAGAGTTACTGCAAGAAAGTTCAATAATTAATGACTTTTTACGTGAGTGCCATGACGAGATGTTATTTAATTTTACTTTAATTAAATGAAGTTGTATTTTTTAATTTCGAGAGGTAAATCAATAAAAATTCAAATTTAACTAAATGTGACTCTGAAAATTAAAACCGTTATTTTTACACTAACTTAAATGATCCAACAAGCTTGGAAAAGTTAAAAATTTTGTGCATTTAACCTTTTTAAAATGAACTTAATAAGAAGTATTAAAGTCACCTGAATTATGTTAAATTAACAGTTGTTTTTTATTAGTTCTTTCAAACTGATATTGTTTGCATACTTCATACATCATTTTTTCCTTTCGAAAAAAAATTCATTTTACGTTCTGTTACGAGTTGTTGATTTTTTAGTTCATGAGATAATCCTTGGTCATACTAAGTCATATATTATAATGTCTAGATAATGACTTCATTATGGCCCAAATAGGTAAGAACAAATCATGCCATTTCAGTTTTGTTAATAAAGTGTGAGGAAATAGTCTAGTACTCACCCTCCTACATTCAATGTTGTAACAAAATTAGTGAATGCCTTCAAATACGCCATATTTGGTACAACTACCTTTTCATGTTCGGTAACAGCTGTGGGCAGAAAACCGTTCACAAGTCGAAGCCAGTCAACCTAAAGGAATATTGTAATGACTAATACATCTACAATAATACAGTAAATGCTATTACATCTACAATAATACTGTAAATACCATTCCATGTAAAAGCCATTATACCTAAAAGAATATTGTAAAGACTATTACATCTAAAAGTATACTGTAAAAGCCATTATACCTAAAAGAATATTGTAAAGACTATTACATCTAAAAGTATACTGTAAAAGCCATTATACCTAAAAGAATATTGTAAAGACTATTACATCTAAAAGTATACTGTAAAAGCCATTATACCTAAAAGAATATTGTAAAGACTATTACATCTAAAAGTATACTGCAAAGACCATTACATGTACAATAATATTTTAAAGACCATTACGTCTTCAATAATATTGTAAATACTATTACATCTACAAGAGTGTCGGATCACTCGATATACTCAGTAAAATTTAGATGGGCTTAGGCTACCAATACAGGTTAGTGTGGAAATAATAGTATAACGCATTAAAGTCAGTGTGAAAAACTGTCATGTGCATACTGTCCATGATGTGGCTTTATTTATGTTGTAATTACTTTAACATGCAATTTGTAGATCATAAAAGTGATTTGTATAAACTTCAGAATAAAAATCTAGTTGATGTTTATTTGAAACTAGTGTACTCAAAACACATGGGTTGAGGCAAAAACTAGTCCAGCCTGGGTTTTGTTTCATGGAAGTTAAGGGTAGTACTTGTTTGTTGGGGTTGATTTTCCACGTTTGTTTAATGGCGTTTCCAGTCGCATCTTTGTGATTATTTAAGATCAATCTGGTGACGAGACTATTTTGAGAAAGTTTTATGTTTGTCTGTAGTTAAGCACAAAGCTGCACAATGGGCTATCTGTGCTCTGCCCACTACGGATATCGAAACCCGGTTTGCAGTGTTGTAAGTCCGCAGACATGCCGCTGTGCCACTGGGGAGGTGGGTATTTTGAGCAAGAGCTGAAGATGAATGTCACTGTTATCCATTATTTATGTATGTTCGATAATATCCCTCAACTTGAACATTGACAATAGTTAGATGGTGGTAAGCTTTAAGTTGTTTTTCTTAAACTTATTTTAATTATAGTCTTACTAATACTCCATCAAGTCCATTACTGTATTACAATGTTTATATTAAAATACGGACTTTACTATTTATTTTGTGATAAATATACAAAAATTAACTAACCGTATATGTGGTATTATTTACCTCTGGTAGTTGTTGGTTCAGTTCTCCGATCGTCATGATGTTTTGGAAAGCCTCTATATGAATAGGGGTGGAAAGCTACAAAGGTGATAATGAAAATATATTTAAATAAATTGTGTCAGAAATATTTTGGGTTTTACACCTGTATAAAAGACATAATTTTTATGCTGTTATTATCTACCAACTAACTGCAACATTAAAACTTAACGTATATAACTGTGAAAGATGTTCTCACATTGGCCAATAAAATCTCGACATTCAAAGCTTCATGCAACTCCGCTTCAGTGCTGTTTGTATCTAACTCAGCACCTAACAGCAAAGTCGTTTTACGAAGAAATGTGTGATATGCTGAAAATCGGGTGTTACCAGAAGTAGCTGAAATAAAAACATCTCTGGAGTCAACTCCCAAGTCAGCTGTGTCGATCTGTGTGAATATTAAAACAATGATTTGTTTAGTAACAAGCATAAGATGTGTAACTCTAAAGAAATAACATCAAACATAAGATATAAGTATGTTTGACGTAATAGTGAGATAATACCTTTGGTTCGGTTATATTAACTTGAAACACTATAATTTTATAAAACCAAAGTAAAAATAATTATTTACTACATAAAACCATAAAGCAGTATTTTTATGACATTAAAATGGTAACATCAAACCTAAAATAGAAGAATGGAAAAATTGTTTTTCTAGACTATTATAATTTATATAATCGGAACCCCAGCTAATATAGCGCTGGATCACTTTCGCCACTATAACAGTTTGGACTCAGCTTGGTGGAGACTCCAAAGAAGTTGAAATTGTCTTGTTCCTTATTATATTATAATCCACTTGCCAATATTAATAGTTTGCACCTGGTTCGAGACTACGAAGCTCTCAATTCCTCTCAATGTTGCTGAATTGTGTTGCAATCTAGTTTTTGGTCAAGATAAATTACTGAAGTCATTGTCATATTCTTCTAGCTGATTTTGTACAATTTGGAATATTGTAACATTATGGGGAAGACATGGCTGTTAACGTTCAGATACATTCTGGGTGTTATTAATGCTTCTAAAGGGTAAAAAAAAGAACCAATTTCTACCCTGAGAATGTTTCCTACAACATCACAGGTTACATTTTCACCATATTTTTACTGAGAAAAGGAAGTAAAAATAGACATGTTCCAACCACACCAAAGCATCTTCTAAACATCCAACCAAATCAAAGCATCTTCTAAACATCCAACCACATCAAAGCATCTTCTAAACATCCAACCAAATCAAGACATTTACTAGATATCCTTTGCTCACATTTTGTGCTGAAGTCTTGTTTTTCCGACGGAGATGAGTGGTTTTAGGAGCAATGATTGGTTGACAGTTTTTAAAATTTTTCTAGTGCAAAACTGATACCACTCTTCAAGTCAGAAAGCAAAATCAAAAGAATATCCTACCGTAAATGCCTTAACAATAAACTTACACGTGTAGTTGCTCTTCATTTTACAAATGAGCGCAGCCTGGTGTATGCACAAGATTTGGCTGTCAGGGCTTATGTATGGATGGGCGGGATTCTTTACAGTAGGTGTCTATGACGTTTTGACGATAAATTCCAACAATTAACCATCCACTTGTTTTAAAATAAAGTCAAACGTATATACAAATGTTCATGACACTGTTGGTTATAACAGTTGTATCCAGTGCTTTTAATAATGATCTTTTTTGTCATCAAAGTTCGCACATGCTGGTTCAGTTACCTTAGAACACACTTTGACAAGACGAATTATTTTTCCTGCTCTATTGTGACAATACAGTTTGTGCTACTTTCACCTTAACATCACCAATATAATTGTTCGTTACCACAGTTGTATCCAGAGCTTTAAATAATTGTCTCTTTTTTTGCCAAAGTCCACACAGGCTGGTTCAATTACTTTAGAACACAACTGACAAACTATTCTTCTCTACTCTGTTATTGCAATACAATTTGTGATGATTTTACTTTAGAAATTGCCACTATATGCTCTTTATATATTTATATATCTATCGAACTAAATTTCCTATGTGTATTTATACTCCGACAGAGGCCTAGAACGTTCCATACACTACGAGATATTATGATACAATAGTACTCGATTAAAACAATAAGAACATTTTAGAAGGTTCTAGTAACATGATGCAATAATATAACAATCACCAATTCATAACTAATGAACTGCACAACGTACGATTCGTAAACAGTTATGTAAACAAACCTGCGATAAACTAAATTTAACACTCGAGGTTGATAAACTATCTAAATCATAACACTCGCATTAAACTTAAATTGAAACTCGTGTATATAACATTGAAGATACAAATAACTTACATACTTGTTATTCCTAACTCAACGACGGATAGTAATATGAATATTTTAGGATGTTATGCAGATGTTTACTTGGTCAGAAGAATGATTTTTGTTTGTTTGTTGCAAAACACAAAGTTAAACAAAGGACTATCTGTGCTTTGCCCTCAGCGGAAATAAAAACCATACATCCAGCGTTATGAGCTAGAGGCATGATAATAACTTCTCCGTGCTCTTTTGAAGTGCTGTCTGGTGTGATAGGATAATCGTAAGTCTGACTTCTGAATTTGAAAGTCATGGGATAGGAAGATTGTAAAATTAAAAACAAGTGAGATTTAAAATCAACTAATATAAAACAAATAGTTTAAATAATAAAGTATAAAATGAGATATTTATATAGACATTTAAATTAACATCTTTTAAAAATATTTAAAGAATAAAAGAAAAAATTAACCTAATAATCCAAATTGTAAATCCATAAAAAATATGTAATAAACATAATAAAATAAACTTGTAAAGTTATATAATTTTGTAATAGAAAGTGTAAATAACAATGAATATTAAAACAATTTAAATTTATCAAAGGTCAAAGTAATTTCTTTGTTTTTTGTTAAGCACAGAGCTACACGAT
>NW_013665892.1:511191-521660 GCF_000517525.1 Limulus polyphemus
ACTCGTGATGACTACCAACTACTATTAGCTATGATGTAATAACCTTTGACATTTTCTATATAATGAAAATTAGTTATAATCTATATAATGAAAATTAGTTATAATCTATATAATCTATATATATTGAAAATTAGTTATAATCTATATATTGAAAATTAGTACCTTTATATGATCTAGTTTTCCTAAAAACAACCACAGCAACATTTTTGATAAATCTTTACCGGTCTGTCTTGGTTTATAATAGATTATAAAATTAGTTAGCTTTTGTTTTTTCCAGGGTTTATAGTAACCATCCATAAGGAATCCCAGCGTTAGATGACCAGGTGGTTAGAGCGCTTGACTCGCAATCTGAGGGGCGCGGGTTCGTATCCCTGTCCCACCAAACATACTCGCCCTTTCAGCTGCGGGAGCGTTATAATGTGACGGTCAATCCCATTATTTGTTGGTAAAAGAGTAGCCCAAGTGTTGGCGGTGGATGGTGATGACTAACAGCTTTCCCTCTAGTCTTTTACTGCTAAATTAGGGACGGCTAGCGCAGATAGCCCGCGTGTAGCTTTGCGCGAAATTCAAACCAAACCAAACCCAGAGTTAAAAGTCGATTAAAATAAACTGTGTTTTCTTTAAAATATGTTTACACGTTTATATGTGTATCAATAATCTATTTCATCAGCAAATTGTGATAATTCAATTAGATTATAGAACTTCTGAGAACGTGGTATGTTTATTGAAATATAAAATATATAAAAGCAGAGGATAACTACCTTTTTTAGGATCAAAACGATCAACATATAATCATTCACTTTTAACTTCTCTAGCACGATAAATTTATTTCGTTCAAAGTAAGAAAATGACATAAAAATGTTTGAAGCCTAATTCTTTGTGCTATTGGAGATGTTCTCGATATCACTGAAAACAGCAGGAGTTTTTATGATTATCATTAAAGCGACTATAAATACTTTTTTTGTTCTGATAAGATACTCAGATATTTGTTTATTTTTCTTATAAAACAATAATTACAGTTGATTTAATTATTTAATAAAATACGTCACATAATTTTCTTATTATTTCTCGTAATTCTTCTAGGGAACCAGTTAAACTGATCTCTTTCTATAAGTTGAAGCGTTATGTTTTAATTACCATAATGAATTAGTTGTTTGCATTGTTGTTGGGCTACATAATGAGCTATCTGTGTTCTGCTTATCATACATATCGAAACTCGATTTTTAGCGTTATCAGCCCTTAGACATACCGCTGAGCCACTGGGAAGTGAGGACGGCTTCCCGATTTAAGTATCATTGTTTTCCAATGCTTAAGAACATGCCCAAAGAAATTTGAAAAGTTATGCAAAACATAATGTATGTAGAAGCTTTCTGAAAATCATTTTTGTTATTATTATTATATTCTCCAGCTTTTGGTTTCTTGTAAACCGTTTAGGACCAGTTATGAGCCACCGTACTGTATATGTAAATGGTGAAACATGTTATCACAGCTCTAAAATCTAATTAAACTGTTATAATTTACTGGTGATATAACCTAATGTTGCCCAGGTAATAAGATAGAAATTGTAATTCTTTTTATCTTGATTGACTTGTTATTTGTGTGTGTGCTTTAAGGGGATATATTAAAAATATTGCATAACACTGAAGTTTTCGTCTATCATAAGCAAGAAAAAAACAGGCAACTCTTCAGAGAAGATGTTGTTCTAAATACTTAAGGTTATACAGTCAACTTCTCAAAGATTTTTAAATATCAAAGCATAAAATTTGTAATAATAAGTTAAACAGGAAATTGCCTATTAAAGCATAAAAAACAAAATCGTTCGGAATTTGCAATACCATTTGCCAGACTCTTATGTTCTCAGAATGTTAAGAACAAATTTATTAGAATTGCAGCCAAACTATTAATCCATACTTCAATTCTACACGAGGCTGTTTTCATATCAAACTAACAACAAAATTTAAAAAATTAACAAGTAAATACTCTGGTAGAAAAACCTAAGAAACCTAAGAAATTTCAATAGATATATATATAATTTTACAATTTCATTTTTTAACAAAAAATTAAGCAATGCATGACTTACGTTTCACATTTAAGTTATGGTATATTTTAACTGTTCATGGTAGAATTTAGTTTCGAAAATCTGAATTTTTATTACATTGTTTACTTCAAGCTGTTTTGAGATGTATTAATTTTTGCCAATACTAGTCCCCCACCCTCAGTGGCTCGGCAGTAGGTCTGAAGGGTTATAATGCCAAAACCAGGTTTTTATACCCGTATGGGCATAGTACAGATAGCCCATTGCGTAACTTTGTGTTTAAAGTTAAACACAAAGCTTTTCCAATTTTGATATTGCTAACAGAACTTTATAAGGTGTTTATGTGATCAGTGTATTGCGTATTATTTTATGGATTTAGAACTTGGACAATTAGATTATTTTTATCACTTTTTGTTCCTTAAACATTTCCAGAAATTAAAATTTCAATGAAATAACTTTATGTTATATTTCTTAACTGTTGTTTTGAATCTGATATGTTTATCACAATACTTCGTTTTGTAATCTTGTTTTTCCCTTCGTAATAAGATCACTGATCCCACACACCAGGTAGTACTTTAAAAAATAACATGGTACTGACCAATAGGTTATCAACGGTAGGTTATTATCATGCCACTGACCAATAGGTTATCGACGGATAGATTATTATCATGGTACTGACCAATAGGTTATCAACGGATAGGTTATTATCATGGTACTGACCAATAGGTTATCAATGGATAGGTTATTATCATGGTACTGACCATAAGGTTATCAACGGATAGGTTATTATCATGGCACTGACAAATAGGTTATCAACGGATAGGTTATTATCATGGCACTGACCAACAGGTTATCAATGGATAGGTTATTATCATGGCACTGACCAACAAGTTATCAATGGATAGATTATTATGATCGTACTGACCAACATGTTATCAATGGATAGGTTATTATCATGATACTGATCAGCTCAACAGGTTATCAATGGCTCTTATCTACAAAGTAAACATATATGTAAAATCGTAAAATATTCTTATTACCATTCATTCCTGTGACAATGAATAACAAATATATAAGATGTTTTTACTCTTACAGGTTAGTGTTCAATAAAAACTCCACTTATAGATGGGAAAGGAAAACATGAATTACTCCCCCAAAATAGATTATATCTTAACACTAAGTTCAATTCGTGACATCTGTTGGCGGGATTTCAACTCGTAGGTAATAAAGACATTTATTACGTGAAATTAACTAACTCTTCGCCCCCAAAAATGTGATGGTAGAAAATTCCTTTAAGTAACATATTTTTTTTAATCTGAAGGTGAGTAAAGAAGTTACCAGAAACATTGCCACTGACCTCATTCCCATCATGCACTCTGTCGTTCAGTATTTGAATTTTTGTAATTATGGCAGCCATCCATAATTTTGAACTAGTGACTAGAGGGAAGGAAGTCATTCAGCAGGCTCTACCACCCATCATCCATGCTAGGGGATTGACTGTCACTTTTATAAAGCACCCATAACTTAAAATGCGGGGAAAATTTTGTAGCATCACACGGATTCTAAACCAAGAGCTCAACTCGCACCACTATTTAAATCGCAGGTCCTATGGTTCTTTTATGAACTACAGATCCTGCAAGTAGTTAGGGCAGAAAGCATCACGCACTTGTCGAACTAAGGCAACAGGGAAGGTAGATGATGCCATCAAAGACGATGACGTTATAGTTCAACAAACTGTCACCAGAGGACGCGTTGTTAGGGACGCATTGCTAAGATGCCATGACAGACAATTACGTAATAGTACCACAAGTAGAGAACGAGTTTCTAGGCCCTTTGACAGGAGGCCACGATGTCATAGTTCCATTGAACCAGCAAAAAATTGATCAAAATGAGAATAATTAATTGGTTTAAACACTAATTCATTACTTAATTAATTCATTTATAATTAAATCGTCATAAAAAGGACACTTAACATTAATTCAATAGTTAATTGATTCGTTTATAATTTAATAGTCTTAAAAAGAATGATTAACATTGATACATTAGCTAATTAAATTATATATATATAATTAAATCATCTTAAAAGGACACTTAAAACTAATTCATCAGTTAATTAAATTATTTTTATTAAATCATCCTAAACAGGATGCTTAACACTATTTCGTTAATTAATTGACCTATTTTTTATTAAATCGACCTAAAAAGGATGCTTAACACTATTTCGTTAATTAATTAAATTTCCTGATCAGTTATATGTCCTAAAAAGGATGATATTATGGAATAATTAAATTTGACTTTATAATATGACTTTATAACTTAACAAAATATTTCATTTAACACATGATACTTTATAGTTTCATTTTATGTGAGTTTTACAAGGGTAGACTTCTACATATGATCATTGTCCTATATGTGATTACAATTATTTTAATCACTGTCCATAGGATTTTAACAAATGTGCTGTGACAATGTTACTATACTTCCACATGTTATTATATCATCAATGTCTAGATTTAATTATGTTAAAACAATTATTTTACATACTTTAACATCTGTACTAATACAGTTTGCTACAACTAAAAATAATAAATGAATGACTTACTGTTTATCCATCCATTTTCTATGAAAGATTAAAATTAATAAAGATTTGAGACTATTAAAAATTTATCACTGACAAACACACCTGCAAACTTCTTTGCATACACAAATCTTGTGAAAGTATGACATACATTTCTAAACTGTTCATAGCTTCTTTCATACAATGTTCTGTGGGACACTTACTGTTTCGTTTTCACAAGTAAAACATACATATTATTTGAATGAAACAATTATTATAACCAATAATCATCCTACAACTAAGTATAATAAATGAACAATTTACTGTTTAACTTTTTTCTATTCTTTAAAATACCAAATGCTTAAAATTTTCAGACTGTCTAAAACTAAGACACTATTAGGAAATCACATACAGACTTTTAAGAATTACAAAGGCCACCATGTGGTAACCCATATACAGACAGCAGTTCTGCAGTACATGAGACCACCGTGAGAATGCTGGTGTTATTATCACTGAAAGAATACAATCATCAAATAACACTTGCCATTATGACTAATGATATTTACTAAGAAGATCGGGGACTGTTCAGATTGGCCACAGTTTAACATGTTCAAGGTCACTGGCCAGCTTGTTTAGAAAATATACAAGTTTAGAAAAGCTTTCTGATCTTTAGTGTTAACTAAAACAGATAACACTTTCTTTTGAACGTGTGGAAAACTTGTAGTAAAATAAAAGTCAATTATAATACACTCTCACTGTCCATGTATTTACATTATATTTAGAATAAACTCTACATAAATTAATGTTCACTTTACAAAATGGTAAATATCTGAAGTTAAATACATTAATAAATGATGTAATGTTAATAACTGATATACTATTTTAACCAATACTTTGGTACATCTCCAGCCAACACATTTTGAGCTGGAAATGTCATATCTATAGTTAAATACTTTCAAAAATGGTGTAACGTTGATAACGGATAAACTTTGATACATTTCCAGCCAACACTACGAACTCGGGTACTGACATAACTTAGAAAGTATATGTTTAGTGTAGATTGAATATAACTTTTGTACGTCTGTATGTGGGGAAACTCCGATTATCTTGGTGTTTGTCAGCTACTTTTACTTTACCTGAGAACTAGACGATGTCGTCAAACATTCAGTACCTAAGTTTTTCTTTTCACCGCAGAAATAATGCTGCAGTGACAATTACGTTCAGCTTTATGCAACAATCTAGCATCAAAAGAATGGTTTTTATTGATGATCATAACATTCTCTCATCACTGAACTTAGGTGACTGTAACATAAGGAGAACCATGTGATACTGTGTAATGACTTTAACTTATTCCTGTTACTACTGTGAACTTTACTAAATTTTCAGGAATCTTATATCAACTACAGTATAACGAGGATTGTACGTTTACTTAAATGTACCATTACTTGTATGAAGGTTAGTTTAATCTTGTTAATCCATAAATATTTCAGTTTGTGTTATTTGTAAATATGAAAGGTTATTATGCTGTCAGAGGTATTTGTCTCTCAGATACAATTATCCAAGTTCTAAGATGGATGATATTGATATTTTTTTTACATGTCTAAACTGTTACACCTTCAAGAAGTTAGACTATGTACATATCTTTGTAACATTATATTTAAACGACAAATGTGTGAGTTGTAGATCAAAGCAGAAAGTAGTAACTTAGAAGTAGAAAATAATTTCCTATTGAACCATAAAATATTAAGAATTTCGTGAATGTACATTTAGTTTTCTGTAATATTATGTAAAGTGTAAGAATAGATAAATTTGTTTTACTGACTGTTAAGTTCAGTGACATACAAAATCTGTTCTCCATTGTTAGTGTTAATGTAATGTGGACATAGTTTGTTTTGGTTGCAAAGTTTATTCTGTAATGATAGACAGTAAACCCAATTTTTGAGTATGTATGATACGTTACAAGTCTTTACTTACATATATTGAAGGTAAAACGTTCGTTTTAAGCTGTAGGAAAGTGGTATGTGAAGGTCAGCACGAGAGACAATATTTCTAACTGATGATTTTTACACATTTGATTATCTATCTATAAAGTGTGAATGGAAGATAATTCATGTTACAATAACAATTTCAAAATCAACGTAAGGAAATATAACTGTTTTGAAATAGTCGAAGAATAATTAGTTGACTTATAATATAACTAACGGATCTTTTACGATTATGATTGTCAACACTGACTTGTGAACAACTTTATCAACACAACCTGTAAACAACTAACTCTCTTACCACACAAGTACATAATGTATAATTAAATATCATGTATTTTACATGTTTATGTGATCTAAGTAAATATCATCAATTAGAATTGAACGGATCTTTCATTTTGAAAAAAATACTAAGTCGACTAATTGTTTGATTACTACCTCTGAATATTCGTAACAGCAACATAATTGGTTGATTACTACCTCTGAATATTCATAACGGCAACATAATTGGTTGATTACTACCTCTGAATATTCATAACAGCAACATAATCTGAAGAAGATTTTTGAAACAACGTATCTTATTTTAAACTGATGATGAACTAAGCAGAAAATTTTAACTCCAAAGATCTTCAGGGGGCGGAAATGTACTCACCAAGAGAATTAAAGATTTGGAATCTTTTACGTCTATATTCATCCTCACGGAAACCAGGATATCTTTGTTATATCCGCGTCTGTACATCTTGTGAAGAACTTTGATCCAATCAAAACTGCTTTCATTCCAAGAACCTCCTTTCAAAACCGGCCATCCACCGAAATAATCAAGATCCCTTAACAGTACACTGGCACCCTCTGATGCTCTGTGTGCTAAAGAAATGTATTAGTATGGACATTCGAAATGTCTTAATTGAAATTACCGGGTCGTTTTATCATAATGTACATACAGAAATATACCAATACAAAACATTAGTATTTCTTGTAATTATTACAAAATAATTATTTTAAGAACCACTTTTAATGAACATGGAAATCCCGTAGCTGGATAAGCTAGAAGAAGGAAATTATAAGATATATTTATCTCTTATAGTTGTAGTTTGAACCCTGAAAACTAGCTAAGCATTAGAACCTAATAGCCCAATATGTTTGATAAAAATCACTGAAACTGCATATTTTTAAGCACTTCCCCTTAATTTATCCATTGAGGGGATTTCACCCATATGAGCGTAAAAAAAAAAATGGAATTTCAGGTCTCTTACTTTTGACATTCGAGGATTAGCTTTGAAATTATTGTACTTTAAAGATAATTAGCACTTTTGTGTCTCTTAGTGATTTCCGGTATTGAAGCAAGGGTTGCTGGGAAGTGATTTGTGTGGTACAAAAGATGGATCTGAAATGCCAATTTTAACAAATTAACAACGCAAGTTTAACGAAAATATAAGTTAATAATGAGCAATAAGTATAGATGTGTATGTAAGTATATAAATATGCAATGTATGTATTGTCTTCACTAAAACCAGTTAAATCTGTGGTATTGTAATTGTTTACATAATGATGAGTCAACAGGGGTGAAAAACGGTTTCTTTGTTTTATTTCATTTCTCGCTACTTGAGAGTTATCTATGCTAACCATCCCTAATTTGGAAGTTGTAAGCTGTAGGAAAGGCAGCTAGTCAACAACAGTCACCGCCACCTCTTGGGTTACTGCTTTACCAACAAAAAGTGCGATTTACCATCACATTATAACGACCCCACGGTTGAAAAAACATATAGGTTCGGTGACGGAGTTCGAACTCGCGATTTGCAGACTGCGAGTCGAGCGCATAGCTATAAGGCCGAAGAAAAACGGAAAAATTATATAGCGATGGAGATAAAAAAAAGTAAAAACGAAAATTTGATTGTTTCAAACTTTTTTGAGTATGTTATTATAGGTGCTTTTTCGTTTAGTAGAAAAGAGACACTGCTGACGTCACTGGTTTTAATAAAATGTATATCTACATAAGTATTTATATTTCTTTTTTAGCTTTTACTTAGATTACCTTTTCAATAAATTATAGCGTTGTTCTTTTTATTTTATTTCATTATTTGAATATATGCTAAAATGTCTCCGATTTTCGACCAATCGCATAGCAGGGCCTGGTGGTTAGGGTAATCGACTAGCAAGCTGAGGGTCGCGGGTTCGATACCCATTACCTAACATGTTCTCTCTTTCAGACGTGGGGACGTTATAACGTGACGGTTAATCCCATTATTCTTTGATAAAAGAGTAATCCAAGAGTTGGCGGTGGGTGGTGTTGACTCTTTGTCTTCCTTCTAGTCTATCACTGCTAAGTTAGAGAGACGGCTAGCGTAGATAGCCCTCGAGCAGCTTTGTGCGAAATTCAAAAACAAACGATCAAATATTGACCAATCAGGTTTCTTTATGTAAGTGACACGTTCGAACGGTTTTAGGTTAGTCAATACATTGAAGAAGAGTGTCCGTCTGAAGCTAGGTGTGTTTTATTAATATCTATTGTGAGTGTTGCCCATCTTTAGTTAACGTTCTTCAAGAGTTAAAATCGAACATCTGTAATGTTTTGTCCTATCCAATATAAAAGTTGGTTAACTTACTTTCATTTCTGCAACTGTTAAACAAAGCTTTTGCTTTTTTCAGATGTTCTGGGTCATTAGCAGCAGACGGTTGAGAGAGAATCTCTAAAAGTATATAAAAATATGGATTTAATTGAAAAAATCTATATTACTAAAAACTTATGTTACGATAACTCTAATAAATTGTAATTTTTAACAAAGATTATGCTATGATGAATCTCATAAAAGTGTTCTGTTTGACTATAACTATTTTATTACTTTATCTAAAAACTTAATTTCACAAATTTAACCAGGTGTTAGTAAATAGTATTGTACGTCTGTGTGTCTTCAAATTTTGTATTCCTTTTTTCTTGTCTGATAAAACTAATTAAAACGATCACAGGACAAAATATATACAGCAGTTGTACAAAAAAAAAAAAATAAACTTGAGCTTAAAGATGTGCCCATTCTTCCCCAAATGTTAGACTTACTAGATCTTCAGTTGACTGATTTATATTGTTCTTAAATAGGTGATTCAACGTTAGTCGTCAATCAGCATGAGAAAAGGTGTGCGACTAATAGATTAATAGATGCTTTTGGGGCTTTGCAAAGGAAAAGTATAATCTATATATTGAAAATTAGTTATAAAACTAATTTTCAATATATAGATTATATAGATTATAACTAATTTTCAATATATATAGATTATATAGATTATAACTAATTTTCAATATATATAGATTATAACTAATTTTCAATATATAGATTATATAGATTATAACTAATTTTCAATATATAGATTTTGTTGCAAATCTTAAGTGAAAATTAAAATGAACAACAACAGAAACAACAACAAAAATATATGCTTATTCTGTTAATAACGGTAGCCCAACAGGTGGCAGTGGGTGTTGTTGACTATTTCTTCCTTCCCTCTAATCTATCAGCAAAAAATCAGGGACGGTTATGCGCAGATAATCTTTTGAATAACCTTGCACAAGATTCTGAAACAAAATAATAAAAACAAACTTCAATAACTGTATATCACTTTATTTTCCAACTAACATTTAAGACAATGCATGACCTAAGTATCTTTTTTTTAATTTTGATATCTGCTTATATTTTAAATTATTATTTTATTGGTAATTTCAGTTAAATATTTACTTTTATTATTGGCCTCAGGTTGTTCAGCGGTAAGTCTGAAGCTTATAACTCTTAAAATCGGTTTTTGATACCAATGGTGGGCACAGCACGGATAGCCCATCGTGTAGCTCTGTGCTTAACAAAAAACAAAGAAATTACTTTGACCTTTGATAAATTTAAATTGTTTTAATATT
>NW_013665892.1:522613-523516 GCF_000517525.1 Limulus polyphemus
GACTCGTGATGACTACCAAGAAAGAAACCTTCGAGCTTTATGCCCGATTGTGTCCTATGGATTGTAATGTAATTCTTCAACAGAAACTTGTTGATTTCCTACCGTAAAGAATAGAAACAGTTCTAACAGAACCACATGTTAGTCAGAACCACACGTTATTTACCGTTTTCTACTGGATGTTTCTCATCCCTTGTATATCTTTACTTTTGACGTGTGATTTAAAAATTAATAAGAGTTTTAACTTTCTAAAAACACAAGGAAGCTGAAAAAATGATATTTAGATTAAACCATTGAAATATGGTAATAACGTGTTAGAACACGTTTTATAAAACACAAAGTCTCTTACCGTAGATTCTGTATAATAATTTGTTGTTCATTTTTGATAGGCTTGAGATTGATCCGGTTACCCGAACATTATCTTTAATCCATGATCCACAAGCGAATAGATAGAAATTTTCACAGGGATCAACGCTGGTGTTGATCGAGTGTAAAATGTTTGAAGCTAAACACAGAACATAAAACTCATTAAGTTTCTTTGTCTGCTATTATTTTCTTACTTTTCATATCATTTCCAAAATACGCTTCTGGAATCGTTACTTTCTCAATACTTCAAACCTAGCTCTAAAATCCAAATCATGGTGATGATGTGCGAAGATGTTCATAAAATAGTTAAATGTTTATCAAACATCAAAATATAAAGAGTAAACTAGACTGTGTAGTAACAAGTACTAGTAGTTTTAAACCTTCAGTGGATCTACTTTTAATAAATCGAAACAGCTAATATTATAATAATGTTAAATTTATATATATCAATAAATACATTGTTATTGATATATGGTAATTTAACACACAAAATGTTAAAATAATTTCGTTAAAACCAATCGATTAAAACCATACATTTTA
>NW_013665892.1:523526-569480 GCF_000517525.1 Limulus polyphemus
TATGATGTATCAAGTTTGCTGGTTCATACTGTTAGAAAGTAGTGACTTCCAATATCTGGTACCCTGGTGGGACAGCGGACAGACTTGCAACATTAAAATCCAGGTTCGAGAATATAAATGAATTGTGATAGAGCGCAGTAAACATTGATCTCAAGGATATCTAACTTTGTTATTACTTAATGATTTTAAATATCAGTAAAACAAGAGTACGTAACTATGTTATTACTTAATGATTTTAAATAACATAGCCTTAACAGTGTTTTGGTTTATTTTGTTTTACGTTGTTGGTTTGAATTTCGCGTAAAGCTACACGAAGGCTATCTGCGCTAGCTGTTCCTAATTTAGCAGTGAAAGACTAGAGGGAAGGCAGCTGGTCATCACCACCCACCGCCAACTCTTTTAACAACGAATAGTGGGATTGACCGTCACTTTATAACGCCCCAACGGACGAAAGGGCTAGCGTGTTTGGTGGGATGGGGATTCGAACCTGCGACCCTCAGATTGCGAGTCACGCGCCCTAACCACCTGGCCATACCACAGTTAACTACATACACAGCGTTGAACACAGAAATTAAGCACTCTGATATTGTTCTCTACTTTAGATTATGTAACTGGAACCAAATATAATAGTGGTGTTATTAATGTACAAATATGTGCAAACAACGTTCCTACCACATGGGCGAGAAGCGTTGTCTTAGTGTAAATTAAAGCGTACAAGCGATCTTTCATGTTTAGTTCTGTCTATAGGTGTGTGGTCTTCTCATGCACGCTTGACAGATAAGAATGGTAACCACAATAACTGTACAAATGGCAGAAAATGTTATAGTTAAATCGGATTTCTTTCATCGCTGGAATGAAGGAAGAGATGTGTCACTGGGGGGGGGGGGTGTTCTACAATAACTAAGCCAGTTTTACAAAGATGTATTTCATGGGAAAGACCATGTATAAGTGGGACAACAATAACCTATCTGCATTCCACAGTCAGTCTCTATTGTAAGTCATATATGTATGTGTTTATGTGTGAAACATTTGGAATTGCTTTGGTGAAAATAATATATTTATCTGTCCAAGTTAAAAGGACAAGAAATAATTAATACGTTTCACATATCACATAGGAGATCAAAGGAGGCGTAACAAGTATTTTCATATTGGTAGTATCAGAAATAAGTTATTAAAATTGCTGAATATAGCATTCTATTATTTCTCGGTTAGAGGGCGTTATGTTAATGTGGCATGTCTTATGAAAGCACCTATCCAAAATGTGGCTATTAACTTTATCTCTGTCAATTTCCCTTTTCACTATGGTTTTGTGTATCTTAATCATTTAGCATGAACACTGCCAGACCTTCACCACAATGCCTCTTTAAGTGTGTTACAACCATCCCTACTATACGATACTAAACATATGCTCAGTGTGCTATAGCCATCTCTGATGACCTACTACCCGATGCTAAACGTACATTAAGTGTGCTATAGTCATCCCCAATTACCTGTTATGCGATGCTAAACGTACCATGTGTTACAACCATCATCAGTGACCTACTACACGTTGCTAAACGTACAATAAGTGTGCTATAACAATCCCCAATGACCTGTTATGCGATACTAAACGTACCATGTGTTATAACCATCATCAGTGACCTACTACACGTTGCTAAACGTACAATAAGTGTGCTATAACAATCCCCAATGACCTGTTATGCGATACTAAACGTACATTAAGTGTGTTATAACCATTCTCAATGGCCTACTACACGATGCTAAGCGTACATTAATTGTGCTTTAACCATCCTCAGTGATCTACTAAATAAGAGCATATAGGTCACATTCAAAGGGTCAGATGCCATAACACTCTCTGACTCTTTATTTATTTGCTTGTTTGTTGTTTTGGTTTTTGTTGTGTTTTTTTTTACTGCTGTTGAATAATCTACATCTTTTTAAGTATTTGATAGCGTTGTTTTTAAGTATTTGATAGCGTTGTTTTTAAGCATTTGATAGCGTTGTTTTTAAGTATTTGATAGTGTTGTTTTTAAGTATTTGATAGTGTTGTTTTTAAGTATTTGATAGTATTGTTTTTAAGTATTTGATAGTGTTGTTTTTAAGTATTTGATAGTATTGTTTTTAAATATTTGATAGTATTGTTTTTAAATATTTGATAGCGTTGTTTTTAAGTACTTGATAGTGTTGTTTTTAAGTATTTGATAGTGTTGTTTTTAAGTATTTGATAGTGTTGTTTTTAAGTATTTGATAGTATTGTTTTTAAATATTTGATAGTATTGTTTTTAAATATTTGATAGTGTTGTTTTTAAGTATTTGATAGTGTTGTTTTTAAGTATTTGATAGTGTTGTTTTTAAGTATTTGATAGCGTTGTTTTTAAACATTTGATAGCGTTGTTTTTCTGGAAAGGAATATTTATATTATTATGGGCTCTATTTTTAAAACTAGACACTTCCAGGTTTGTATTGTTGTATGACCGGTGGGAAGATTAGGAAACTACTTGAGCTATATAAGAAGTGAATTAGACAAAAATAGATTTTATGTTGATCATTTTATCAGTCAGCAAAGTCAATGAATATTTCAGAAAGTGACTGTTACAGTTACAATAGATTATTCATTAACTTATTAAAAAGATGCGTTGAGTTTGAAGAACGGAGGCATTATTCGATTGAGTTTATCTATCAGTTAGTTAGTTAATTGCTATGATTGTTGTGTTTGGTAAGCAACGGTGCTGTGAAGGCATTTACTTTGAACTCAAGCCTATCAGTGAAAATAACTAGCGAGTAGTCGAAGAAATAAATCGCTTTCTTTAGCATTAAGTGCACTGGACTCTGCACTGATTTCACCGAATAATCCAAGTGAATCTGCCCAACAATGGAAACCGCTATAACAACACATATATTTATAATAAACATACAAATATAGTTTTTTTATCTGTTCTAATTTTCGTTTATTCAGAATTCTTAGTTACATATGTTTGTTTTCGACCAACCATTATCAACTTTATATGTTTGTTTGTAGTTAAGCACAAAGCTACACAACGTGTATCGAAACGCGGTTTCTAGCGTTGTAAGTCCTCAGACGTCCCGCTGTGCCATTGGGAGGCATCAACTTTATTATAAACGCGATTGTTAGAACAATTTCTTACATTTAACGGTTGTTTCTTGAAATGTCGTTTAGTGTAATATATTCATGGTTGATTTTTCCCGGATCTTTCTAATGTTATGTTTCAGTTTAAACATGGACCTTTTCGTTTACCGTATTGTAAATTTAACCTCGAAGTAACTTATGGTATAGTTTTGTATGTCGGATTAATTATCTCATCAGAGGCGTCGCTAGGCTCTGGCTTACGGAGTGCGTGCCCCGATTCTACTTTACAATGCCCCGAGTCCCCAACTTGGTGTGAAACGCTGAAAATTCCAGCGCCTATGGTCCCGATTCCCGAATCTTTTAAGTACCTAACGATGCCTCTGGACCTTATCATTTTTCTACGTTGTAAATTTAGGGTAAATTTTACTGCTCTATATTGCAAATTTAAGCTAAATATCACTACTCTCATTATGTTTTATTGTTATAAACTTAGGCTAAGGTTAAAGATTAAATTGTGTATTTTATAAAACCCAGACTATAAGAATCCAGATGCAGAATTAATCTGAAGGCATGAGATTTTCTTAAAACTGATTCAATTTCACAAAAAAAAACTATTTACATATTAACAAAGCAAAAAAAAGTCATAACAATTTAGAAACTACATCATTCAGGGATCTTGAGATATTTTAAAATGTTATATGTAATTTCTATGATTCCATTAGAACATTAAATGTTATAGGGTTAAAAGAAACGTTGCTCAAATATTTAGATAAGCGCCTTAACTAGTTTGTTCTATAAAATGGCTTAAATGATCAAAATAAGTACAAAGAAATATTTTAAACATATCTGGATAAGTGTGTGACATCATTAGCTCATCAGATCAAATTAACACAAAAACATATTTCCAGGTTTCTGTGTACATTTTTGTTTTCGCATTAACATTTTAAAAACTTTTAACGTAAGCACCAAAGGGTAAATAAAAATGTATGATATAAAATATGCTAAAACTTTGCTTACCAGCTTTAACGCAGAAGGACGTTTTACAGTCGGAGTGGCCTTCAACATAAGCAGCTAGAATAAGCAAACTTTGAAAGATTTTCCACCACATACACGTGCACAATATTCAACATAAATATAAAATAATTACCTTCGTAACTTCAATTTTCTAGACCCTACTTTTATATGTTTATGCTGACTGGAAGATAAAGCAAGTTAATATTGGTAGCAAAGCAAATCTTTACGAAATTCCTGTAAGTAAATTATCACAAATACATGTTTGCTTGCCTGTAGGCCATTCCAGATCAGCACTATATTTTGTGGTATATTTGTTTGCATTGCATCGTACTTAAAAGTTCGTAAAATATAATAACCAAAACAAAAAAAAAGTAGCAGCATTCCTCACTAATGATTTATATTATATTAAGCTTACATTATTCACCTTATGATATATTATAATTAAACTTGGTAATTTTTGTAGATCAGTAGTTCTCAACTAGTGGTAAGCAAGCCTCCTCAACTTTGGACAGACTGTATTCCCATGACAATCTTATTGACAATGTCATTGATGAAGTGGGAATTGGGGACCCATCTTTTGTGTGGAACGTAGTCCGTGTAAAGGAAGTTCATTGAGAATCCCTCTCAACTTTTGGCAGACTGTATTTCCATGACTATCTTATTGACAACGTCTTTGATGAAGTGGAAATTAGGAACCCTTCTTGAATCGAAAACAAAATTATACTTGATGGAGTTACGTTGTACCTCACGGAACAGGCACAACCTTCGAACTAATGGTGATTTAAATTTTTACTACGTTTTTAAATTTTAGGGTTTATTTAATTCGAGGGGGTGCTTATATCATTTAGTTGAAAAGAAAGTAATAGTTTGTTTGGTTATAGTTAACCACAAAGCTACACAATGGGCAATCTGTTAAGTGCCCACCACGGGTATCGAAACCCGGCTTCTAGCGTTATAAGTCTTCAGACTTACCACTGAGCCACTGGAGGACAAAAAGTGGTAGCCAGTTCCAAATAGGTTGGGAACTGCCGATCTAAATTGTACTGTATATGGTTGGAAATGGTTATTCTTTATTATAATCAGAATGTGTCACTTACCTAGCTTCTGTGATGTGAGTGTCACGCTCACAATAATTAGTATGAATACTAACACAAATAAAGCGATGAGCTGTATTCGTTCCAACAAGGTTCGTCTCTCCCAAGCATTGATTTCAGTTCTAGATGTGAACATAAAAGTTCTAGATATGAACATAAAAGCTTTTATCAATTCCATTTCTTTCATCAATACTTTTATGCACAGAAGTTTGTTCAATAATAAACTTTTTTAACCAGAAAATAAAACAAAGTATTAAGTTATCAAAACTTTCACATAACTCATGATTGAATATTTACAAAAAACTGTGTTCGGATAATCGCCCTGCCTTTTTTATTAGACAATGGTAACAAGTTTAATTAACTTTCCTTTTGTGTTGCTTTTCTGATAATACAGTAGTGTTGTGATGTTATACCAAGTGTTGTGGCCATTCTTTCTGTGGCTATCATGGTATATCTTCCGTCTGTTTTTTTTTGTGTGTTTTAGAGAAAAACCACAATGGGCTGTCTACTGAGGCCACCACGAGGAATCGATACCTGGATGGTAGCGCTGTATATTCTTAAAGTTATCGCTGCCTCTCCGGAGGATGAATGTTTTTCGACATAGTGTATAAAATTTAATCTCTTTTTTTTACTAACTTTCATTCTTGGTATATTTTATATTTCCTCTATTCTTTATATCTTTATATCTGCGCATTTTATTTCAAAAATCATATTGTTTGGAAATGAGACCAGTGTGTGCGATCATCCGCCCACGTGTATGTCCTGATCTTTAAGCCTAAAATTGGTTAATTTCACAATTAAAATAATTCTGTTGTAAGAAAGATAACATTAGAATAATATGTATTTGATGTAACTGATAATTTTAGAGGTATAAAGGTACGTTATGTCTGTTCATGAGCCATGAGCTAAAAGGTTAAAGAATTATATTAATTAACTCGGTAATAAATGAGTTACCAGAATGGTAACCTATATGTCTGTGTAATCAGAGTAAATTATTTAAAGAGTTAGCTTTAGCAGGCTAGAATTAGCCCAAACGTTATAAAGATAGACTTACCTGACCAAAAATAAATAAATCAATAGTTGTATGTGTCAGTTTTCTTAGTGAGTGGATTTAACACTCAAAATTAATTTCTCATATATATATTCGTTTATTAATTTGTTTAATTCTGCCATATCAGTCGAGGTTCTGTGAAAATAAAGTCACCAATTCTAGCATGAATCCAATGAAAGTGTGAAAGTTTGTGAACCATGAGCAGGGAAAAATTTCTCGTCGCTTTGATTGTCCTCAAGAATGGTGTCTGATTATCATACTTTTTCTGGTGTTTAAAAGTTCACATAGTTGAGGTTAACATTAAAAAAAGAGCAGAAATCTTCAGAAATGTTGTCATCTCAGCAAAAAACATAACATAATGTTCTATTCAAAAAAGTAAAATCACCTTACAGTTTAAAAGAAGAAGTAGTGTCAATGTCTACTGATTTAAAATCAGCTTACAGTTTAGAAGAAGTAATGTTGATGTTTTCTGATGTCAAATTTGCATCATTTTAGTAAATATCGGACACTGTTCTCTGTGAAGTCTACATAATTATCACAGATTTTCACTTATGGTAGAAACAACATGTCCAAACATGTTTTGCAACACACCACGAGTTTTCGATTTTTTTATCAGCATATCCTCTTATACAACGATCCAGTGGTGGAGCCTAAACATTCCACTGTATAGCAAAAACAGGTTAATTTATACAATAAGCGACTAACAATCGTATACTCTTAGGAATGACATCCTTTATATATAACCATATTCTTGCGAATAAGCTAAACATTTATTATGTAACTTTGAATAAACTGTTCTTCGTCGACAAAAAAATAGAAAAATAAAAACGACAGTGTTGTATCGTGTACTTGAATACTTGAATGTAGACCCTACAAAGCTATGCACGTATTGGAACTTCCTGGTGTCCATAGACCGGATTGCGGTCTTTGTGCCAGATCTGACAAAGGTGTTTACTTGTATGTCTTTCTGGAAGGGAACAGGAAGAATCATGAGATAAGCGTCTTTACTTTGCTATGATAAGTACAGGCTGGAAAATTGATGATGCGTGATTTGTATGAAGAAAGATGCAGGTATCTGCTTCTTCTTGCGATGTCTTCAAATGCTCAACTTTTTCTTGTCCATTTTTGGTATCCTGGCATGGCCAAGTGGCTAGGGCGCTTGACTCGCAACCTGTGGATCGTGAGATCGATTCTCCGACACCGACATGCTCGCCTTTTCAGCCATAGAGACGTTATAATGCGACGGTCAATCCCACTATTCATTGGTAAAATAGTAATCCAAAAGTTGGCAGTAAGTGGTGCTGACTAGCTGCCTTCCTCTAGTCTATCACTGGTAAATTAGGGACAGCTGTCGCTGATAGCCCTCAAGTAGCTTTGTACAAAAATCAGAACAAATCCAACCATCTTTGATTATTCATGTGCACACATGTGAGGTATAAGACCTTAAGTTTAGTTGATGTGCCAAATTTGGTGTTTTGTTGTATATAAGAAACTTCATCAACCAGATTTGCTAGTTGGACAAGCCAAACATCTTGCTAGATTCTATGACTAGGTACAATGTTATTGAAGACAACACCTGTGCTTGATCATCTCATGGTCTTTCTGCATTTTCTGTAGACATTTGTCGAAAGGCATCAATGACTGCTTTGATTCAACAAATGCTACTTATCCTCTTGTACTTTATGAACACTGCTTATCCTATCAGTGATTCAGAAAAGTATTCCTAGGATGGTGTCTGTTGATGACACACAGTGCAGTTTTGTTGTTGTTGTTTTTTCATAGCTTTGTCACAAATATCTAATTACTAGTGTTCAGCTAATTCATGTTTAGGTTTCCTTCATTTTTTTCATTGAAAAATCCGTGAATTTTACCGATATTTTCGTCCATAGTTTTTATTGAACACATGTTTATAGAAGTTATAATGGTTAAAACGTTACTATCCATTTACCTGTTTCGACCTCTGCCGATAGGGGCTTAAGCTATTCACATATAAATGTTTATTTCTAGGGCATAAGGTTCAAATGGAACCGTATTTGTACCATTTGGCTAGCCTGTCTCACTGATCCGAGTTTGTAGGTCTAAATATAAATGTAAAGGGGATAAAGCACTGGCTTATTAGTTTGTTGGATTAATAAAGAGTATGTTAGTTTGATTAATGATACAGTATACTTGATAATAAGCTTTTGTTCTGATAGGAATATGTGTTACCCTTTCATAATTTGTGTAAATATATTTTAGTATATTATAGATAATGTTTTCTAAGTCTAGTTTTTCACATAGTTATTGACATCTTTGTCAACTAGAAGTGGAAAGGTTGTAAACTTGGACTAATCCTCTACTAAAAGTTACCCAGCATCACAGTTGTTCAACAGATGGGTAAAGATGTTTGGCATCAAAAGAGATGCTCAGACAAAACATTAATGGAACAACAGTTTGAATTTGAATTTGGCTATGGTACATACCTCCAGTGTGTAACTAACTCCGTTGTGGCTGGTCTGATCTTTATCTTGTTTGTCCTTAGGAAACATAAGGAATGAATTTATGAGTTACAGCAGTCACGTGATGCGCGTGTGCTTGTTGAACTTATCAGTAAGCTTAAACTCTACATCACAGATGTACACGGTTATTCCAGGAATTATAGGTGGAAGAGTGATAAAAAAAGATACTATGTTGTATGATCTAGAGTCAGCTGATTCGATGAAATAAACTGGTAGTATATATATCTGGCTGTTCGTGAGGGTTTGGCTGAAGAAGAATTAGTCGAGAAGTAGTCTCTCTGCTCAGATGATTGGTCGAGGTGCTGAAGATGCTAATATTCATTACTAGGATTAAGTGCTTAACCAGTAGTTAGGAAGATCAAATGATTGATTAAACCAAAAGCTCAAAGGGATTAGTTTCCCTGCTTTCTTAGATCTTTATTGTTGGTTTGCAATCTTATAAATGAGTGGACGCGACCTCATGTTGTGTCACCGTGTGAGATTATGCCAGATGGTCTGGAAGTCCGTATAGTCGTCAGAAATTATGCTTTAGTATAGCATGAGAATTGACATAGACTGTATAAGTGAGGTAAAATGTATATGATTTTGCTATATTTTTGTCTGGGTTAATTTTCCTGTGTATCTAATGTAGTATGTCTTCGCGACACTTAGATAGCGGTATTAATGTGAAAGTATCACTTCGGACTAACTGTTGTGTCATTCCTTGTGCATGTACTGTGTTTATCTCACTGAATTTCTATCTGTTTTGTAATTGGTAACAAGAAAAGTGATTTGAATTCATTATTATGGCAGAAATATCCATTTCTGCTTATTTTCATTTGCGATTACCTTTATTTTTGTGATATTATTTTAGATAGAATAATAATAACTCTCTGGATGACGGCTAAAGGATTTTATATTATATACGTGATTTGATGCGAGCGAAAATCGCGACTGACAATAAAGTCAGCTGTCGTGGATACCACGTTAGCCATTGAAAGGTGATGTCATGTAGTGTATGTAGATGTTGGTTTAATGTGTGATATTGAGAAAGATCCGTGTGTTCATGAATCTGTTTTTCATGAAATGTATGGGATAGTATATGTGTATCTAATTATGTATTTAATGAACATAATACATGAAGGATTACAACTTTTCAGGCAAATAAAGAATGTGCTAGGAAATCTAAGGATTATCTAACATTCACACAGAAAATGTGTTCTTAATGTTTCAGTTTGGCAGTACACTAGAATATCTGTGAGCAAAAGATTTTTACGGTGGGACAGGTACAGATTTCTATTCGAATATGCACACCACTAAGTAAGAAACATATTAGACCTATTGTTTTAATTGGTACTGGTGGAGGAATGTGATCATATTAATATCATCATGGTTTATCCTTTGATGACTAATGTACAATACATTTTTATTGAGACACATTTTATAATTTTCCTATATTTCATGCAAGTTTTCTGATATGTAGTTAATCTGTTCTAGGTCAACTAGATGTGCAAAAGTTCTAAACGCACACAAATCCACTTGCTTAGGAAAAGGCTACATACTGTTATGATTATCCCATAAAAACTTGTACTACTTTGACAATGTGCCTATGTCTACTCACTGGTTGAAGTAACCCATTTCATGGGATGCTACAGTTACTTATACAAAGTGATATGTATATGGTATTCAGAATAGGTGTTGTGTAGGTAATACAACCATTGTATAAATTATAAGTGTTGTATTCTGTTATTTTCTTCTTCTATTCCTCCTGTTCCTGAATGTCCTTAGACTTACTTGGGTGGTCTTTATGGAACACCAAGGAAATCATTACTATGGCCTGACATCACGATATATTTGAGTGACCTATGAAAAGTAGTGAATTGCATGCAAATGACAAAGTTTGAAAAGTTTAACTCAAGATGCCACAATGGCATCATGACGAGTTAAACAGCTTCTCGTTATGAGCCAGTGGATCTTGAAATTAATCAGAGGTCTTCTTGGTGAGTGAAGTACACTAATGATGCTCTGAAACCATATATGGTAGTTGCTTTTGAGGTGAAGTATGACAATGAAATGAATTTTTACACACTAAGCGATTCTGCTTCAGAGCTTGCCAATGGATGCTAAGAATGGTTGCATCTCCTAACTTCTGAAATAAGATGATGAGCTATTCTCAATGTTCACAAACTCTCAGCTTCCAGTAGCAGAGAAGCTAGTAGCTAGTATCTGTCTGCACTACCATTTAATTATAGAAAGTATATGGAACAGGTAAACCCATCAGTGTTCAAGAGGAAGTTTAAAATGGGCATGAGTCATTTTAAAAAGAAATATCAGACAGTTTCCTGCTTGGAATGGATTAGTTCTAGATTATCTCTCACTAGATGTTTTAAAACACTTGTACGAGGAGAAATTGAGACTATTAAATACACATGGTTGTTTCAATTTAAATTCAATGCGAGTGATAAATTTATTTTTTATTTTTAGAAGCGATAGTTTATTGCAACTTTGTTTACGTAACTGTGTACGAATCATACATTGTGTAGTTCAATTGTTGTGAATTGGCACTTGTCATATAATTGCGTCATGTTACTAGAACGTTCTAAGTTTTCTCGTTGTTATGATTAAGTATTATTGCATCATAATATTTCGTAGAGTGTATAACGTTCTAGACCTCTGTCAGTCTATAAATACGTATACGAAATTGGGGTAAGTAAGACAACGTTAATTAGGTAGATCTAGACTGTGTGATTGCGAGTTTAGCCACAAAGAATGGATATTGGCGTTTTTTATTTTGATTGTATTGTAACAATATAATAGAGAAAAACAATTTGTCTTGTCAATTGTGTTTAAAGTAAGTGAACCAACCTGTGTGGACTTTGATGAAAGAGACAATTTTTTAAAGTTCTGGATACAACTGTGATAACCAACAGTGTAATGAACATTTGTATATATGTTTGACTTATCTTAATATATATTATTTTAAAACAAATGAACTGTCTGCTATATCGCCAACAAGTCATTGACATCTGCTGTAAACAATCTGACCCATACATAAAAACTTGACATTAGTGAGCCAATCAGGATTATACAGTGGTAAACTGTGATGGTAAAAGACGTGAACTACAGCGAACGTAGGGCTATAAATGCACAGCTGTAATGGTAGCAAAAATATTCTAGAGATTAAAATCACGCTATATAACCATGTCGACTGAGTGACTTGGGCTCAAAGATAGCGATCTATGAGCGTTTGTTAAACAACACCATCACCAGGGACTAGAGAGAGAAGAGTATCAACAGAAAAGAGAGGAGAGTCTCAAAATAGAGAGAATAAGAGTACAAATTAAGAGCACAAAACTCACCCAACAGGAATACGAAGGACTCAAGAGTGACGATGGGATCAGGGCTAACCGACCCAAGCTACCCATATTCGATGAACAGAAAGACGACATGGATGCATTCCTGGGGAGGTATGAAAGATTCGCCCAAAGTCAGAACTGAAACAAAGATGACTGGGCAGTTTGTCTCAGCCCCCTTCTCACAGGAAAATGCCTACAAATGTATGTGGACATGATGCCAGAAAATGCCATGGACTATGACAAGTTAAAAGTGGCCTTGTTGAAATACTATAAACTTACAGAGGAAGGTTTTCGCCAAAAGTTCAGAGAAGTCAAACCTGACACTGAATAAACTGTATTTTAGTTTGTGGCACATCTACGGTGATAATTTACAAGGTGGACTGACATGGTCAAGTGTGAAGATAGTTTTGAAGGACTGGTAGATCTAATAAAACGTGAACAGTTCATGAGCACATGCTCCATCAACATGTCACTGTTCCTAAAAAAAGAGAGCACCCAAAGACGTGGACGAGATCATCAAGGTGGCAGAACTGTACATGGAAGTCCTTGGATGGAGTACAACTGGCAAGTCCAAGAATAAACAATTAAAGTCAAAACCAGGTGTGCCTGACCAGAAGGAGGATGCCATTAAAGGCGACAAGAGATTAACAGACAGAAAATAGAAGATATGTTTGTTATAAAATGGGGCACATTTCAAGTGAGAGCAAGTCTGCTACAAACTAGCAGCTGCAGAAATTTCAACATAAAGCATCTGGAGCTACTCACAAAGATGGTGCTGGTAATAAACAAGAAAATAGTGATATTCACCAATAATTCTGCTGCCAAAAAAACAGAATGGAGATAACTCGTCAGATTTATCACAAGAAGAAAATGCTATCACCATAATTAAACAGTGCATGATTGATGGACAGCTCAAGTTAGCAAACGGGTCAAAAGTGCCAGTGGTGATTGGAACATGTGACAAACATTGAGAGATGTCCAAAAATCACAGTATGCCAATATGCGAAAACTATGTTGAGGGCAAGAAAGTGAAAGTCTTATGAGACACCAGATGTAGCAGTGAGAACCAGTCTAGGATCTGAGGGGCAAGGTACATCTGTGTAGGCTAATTGGTGGGACAGTAATGAAGTTTTCCTTAGCTAGAATGAAGGTGTACACTCCATACTACATGGGAGACCTTGAGGCCATGTGTATGAAGGCACCCATCTATGACTTGGTGATTGGAAATATATCAGGCAGTAGAAGTTTGGAGGAACCAGACAGAAAGGAGACTTTTGAGGCGTCTACAGTCATTGCAAGAGCTCAAGAAAAAGAAAAGAAAGCAAGATATGAAGCTCCTGATAGTCTTTAAAGATAAAATACTGAGTGTAGGTCTACGGAAACTGAAGGAAGCACAGAAGAAAAACTCTTCACTGCAGAAATTTTGGGGGAATGCCTGGGAGAAAGTCGAGCACAGAGCAAAAGAGAAGGGAACTTACAGAATAGAGGACCAGAAGAGAGCGATGTGTTGGACCTATCAAGACAGTTCTACTGGGGAAGGTAAACATATCATAGTACCAACAGAATGCCAGACTCAAGTGTTGTAGTTGCCTCATGAGTCAATTGTGGGAGGACACCTAAAAGCAAAGAAGGTGGCAGACAGAATCACTAGCAACTTTCATTGGCCTGGAATCATTGGAGATGTGATCAGATTCTGCAGGTCATGTGAAATCTGCCAAAGGACAGTACCTAGAGAGAATTTAACCATGTTGCCATGGAGTGAGATGCCTCTCATGGAAGATTCATTCAGCAGAGTAGCTGTGGATTTGATTGGAGAACTAGTACCTATATCTGACAAGGGCAGCCAGTAAGTGCTAACAGTAGTCAACTATACAACACATTTCCTGGAAGCCATAGCACTGCCAAAGATAGAGATGTAGAAAGTACAAAAGCTCTTCTGGAAGTGTTTTGCAGAATAGTCTTTCCAAAAAAATCTTGAGTGATACAGGGACCCAGTTTACCTAAAAACTGATGCAAGAGGTTTTAACACTCAACAGCAACTCTTTACCACACATAGAACTCTAGATGTAATGCACTTTGGGAAAACGTCAATGAAGTCTTAAAGAGCATGTTGCAGAACATGTGCCCGGAGAGAACACATGACTGGGACAATTACCTGTAGGCAGTATTGTATGCTTATCAAGAAGTCTCACGAGCAAGTGCAGGATTTTTACCCTTCAAATTACTGTATAAAAGAACAGTACAAGGTCCATTGCATATATTGAATTAAATGTGAACAGGCATAAGTGAGGAACATATACCAGTATGTGTTAAACCTCAAAAACAGACTGGATGAAACCTGTCAACTTTTTCGAAGGAGCTTGTATGCAGCTCAAGGTAATCAGAAGAATTTCTATGACAAGAAGGCCAGGGATTGATGTTTCAAGGTCGGATAGAAGGTCTTGACTCTGCTACCTACAGACAACAACAAACTAACTCTGCAGTGGAAGGGACATTTTGAAGTACAGAAACTGGTCAATAGAATGGACTATAAAGTAAATTAAATGGTGAGACCAAGACCTACCATGTCAATCTGTTAAAGAGGTATTTTGAGAGAGAAAAAGACCTAATGCGTGCAGCTGTTGAGCCACAGATGGACATTGCATGTGTGGTTGTCATAGACACAGAACCAGAAGACAGTGACTTAGTCATAGAAGAAAAAACTATTAGGCCTAAGATCACTGGATGGAGATGAGACATACAAGGATGTCAAGATCAGTGAAGAACTGACTGGCAAGCAGAAGAGAGTTACAAGATCTAATGTGCCAGTATGCAGATGTCTTCACAGATAGACCATACAATACGGACCTTGTGCAACAAAAGATTGAGACAACAGTCAATATAAAACCATACCAGATGCCTTATGAAATGAGAGACCAGATAACACAAGAAGTTGATGCTAGAATCATTGAGGTTTTGAATTCAGCCTACTGTTCACCAGTGGTAATCATGAAGAGGGGGACATCTCAAATCGCTTCTGCATAGATTTACAGAAGCTGAACCTCATGACGAATTTCTACTCTGAACCTATAGACAAACCATAGGTTATCATGGTGAAACTAGATGGGGCCAATTCCTTTACCAAGATCAACCTCAGTAAAGGTTATTGGCAGATCCTGATGAAGACAGGATCTAAAGAGAAGACAGCCTTTGTGCACCAGACAGATGCTACAAGTTCGATAGAATGCTATTTGGGTTAGTCAACTCAGCAGCAACATTCAACTGCATAATGGGGAAGGGGTTGCACAAAATCACCAACATCAAACATTATGTGGATGACAGTTTGACCCATACAGCCAGATGGGAAGACTACTCGAAGGAATTCAAACAGTTGTTCAGGCAAGTGAGGGCAGCCTGTTTGACCATCAGGCCATCTAAGTGCTACATCACTTATTCTATGCTGGATTTTTTTTGGACACAAGTTTGGCAACTGACAGATAGCTATGAAAAAGGAGAAATTAACCAACATACAAGATGCACCAGATTGAGGTTAGCAAGATACTATAGGAAGTTCATCCCAAACTACACTGAAGTCACTGCACCTCTGTCTGACTTCATCAAGAAAGGCCAACCCAACAAGATGGGAATAACCACAGCAGCTGGCAATTCCAATGCTAGACTTTACCACACCATTCATTGTTAAGCCTCAGTCATTGGAATTGGAGCAGTACTTCTGCAAGAACATGCAGACATACTGTTTCCAGTAATGTATTCGGTAAAATGCTATTGAAGAATCAAAAGAATAACTCTGTGATTGAATTAGAGTGTCTGGTCATCATAGTTGCTATCCATAAATTCTAGAACCACCTCTACTGCAAGTGCTTTTCATTCAGATGGACACTCAACCTCTTGCATACATCAAGCGGTGCGAACTCGGCAGAGCAAGGATCATGAGGTGGGCATTGTATCTCCAGAACTACCAGTTCCACGTTGAAACCATCAAGGGGACTGCAAATGTTTGTACATTCTGTATCAGTAGACTTTGTGCATGAAGTTAAAACAGTTTTATTTATTGACGACGGACTAATTTTTAGATATGCATGACTGTTTTAATTTAAGTTCAATGCGAGTGTTAAATTTACTCATTTTTAGAAGCAATAGTTTAACTGAACCAACCTGTATGGACTTTGATAAAAAGAGATAATTATTTACAGCTCTGGATAAAACTGTGATGACCAACAGTGTAACGAATATTTGTATATATGTTTGACTTGTTTTAATATATATTATTTTAAAACCGGTGGACAGTGTGCTGTTTGTTTATTGTTGAAATTTATTGCAAACGAGTCACCGACACCTGCTTTAAAGAATCTGGCTCATACACAAAATCTTGACATAGACACAGTTGTCAATGAGTTCGGCCACAGTTTCATTCCTTTGGGCTGAATCCACAGGGCGAAGTTCATAGCTCGAAGCCGAGGTCTTCACAAAAAGGTGGATCCTTATATGGAAGATTTAGGAACATTGGATGGTAAGATATTCCCTTCATATCTGCTGCAGATCATGATAACATACTTATTTACAAGTTTATTGCTGGAGCTTCCAGCTGAACCTTTGTGGCAGCACATGGGTTTTAGGTATATTTCAGCTCTCAGTTTCTGTAGCAGTATGATTTAAACTGCTCATGTCTAACCATGTGTTGGAGCAGTTAAAAACTATATAGAACCTGAATGTCATTCAGCCACCAGCTTTGTTAATTGCAACAGTCAGCTCGTAACTTATTTTAACGTGGTGGCTAGTTTGAAAAAAACAAAGATGATTTGCGTATGCTTTGGTATGTGATAATAGTGATTGGCGGATGTAAGTTTAAGGCTCTAGTGGATATTAACTCTAACATAACTTTGCTTTACCTTGCTTTGTATCAAACAGCTTCTTGGAAAGCAACAACATCAGCCAGTTAGTCCTACTGTTTGGACAAATGGTAAAAAACTAGGTGTAACTAGAGATGCACATCTCTGACTTCGTCTTGGCAATATCACACACGTGAAAAAGGTAGTTGTCTGTGATTTAGGTTCAGACATTGGGATTTTAGGGATGAATCTACTACAGAGATTGTCGGCAAATTGTGCAACAGGTTAACAGTAGTTCTATATCACGACCAATCATTGCCAATCAGATTGTACACAGACATATTTATAAGGAAATCGTGATACCACCAAATGTGCAAGAGGTGTTCCATTGGGATACATGGACACAATATAATACCTTTTACCATCTGCTGTGGTGATAGAACTGAATCGTGAAACACACCCACTTCTGTTTGGAAAGAAGGCTGAAATTGCTTGAAAAGTGTGTGAGAATCAGTGTTGTACCAATGCTAGTCTGTAATTACAGATATTTTACTTTTAAGTCCAAGGAATGTTCATGGGCATGATAGGATAGGCAGAAGTGATGCAAACAGTCTGAGCATCTGGTGATGAATCCACTGTAGCATTTGTAACAATAAATATCCAACTTTCAAAGCATCTGAATATTTTAGATGAGAATTAAACCAATATTCAGAACTTAACTTAGAGGCATGAACTAGGTGAAATGATTGTGTAATTTGTGGGGCCACATAGATGATTGGGTTGGACAACAATCAGATGTCAGCATACATCTAGGTGACAAACATCCGTAAAACAACTGCCACACAGGTTTTTAGAGCACAAAAAATGGTTCTAGCAATGAAATTGAGATGTTGAACTACAGAATAATACTACCTTCAGAAAATGCTTGGTTTTCTCCAGTGGTGAATGTCATAAAGAAGGAAGGCATACCAAATAAATGTCTGAATACATTGGAAGGTGGCTATCGGTTCAATACATTTGATCTGGCTTTTTATTATTGGTAAGTTGAAGTGAATGATAAAATTAAATATAAAACTGCTTTCAATCATCAAGAAAGATTCTGTGATTTCTTCATCATGTGATTTAGTATGTGTAATGTATGTGCAACTTTCGAGAGACTGAAAGAGTTTACTTTTATACGAGTGCAATGGGAGAAATATTTCATATCATTACCGAGACTTTGAGCAGTGGTATTTTAGTGCAATAAAAATGCAATATTGAAACTTAAACCAGGAAAGTGTGTGTTAATGCTCATAAAAGTGAAAATTCTGAGTCATATAGTATGTATGGATTGGAATGTCTATCAATTTTGAAAGGATTACAATGATCACAGACTAGCCCATGCTTGAAATTTAATAAACAGTTCACAGCTTTCTATATTTGACATTATATTATTAACTTCCCCGAGATAACTGTATAACTAACTGCATTAACTGAGGTTGATACATGCCCTGTACGGACATATGAACATATAGACTCATTCCAGTCCGTGAGTTAAAGCACTAATGCTAACGTGGTTTATTAAGACTATCTATTAGCAACAGTAGTGAAACTGGAATAGTTTTGTTATAAGTACGGGACTATATGGAACAAGTATTCTCATATGTGATTTGTATGTTTATTACTCCTGAGTAACAATACTGTTGACAAAGAAATAAGTGCTTGTAGTTGTACTCTTTCTTTACTTGTATTGTCAGGGATTCTCCAGTCGAGTGAACATTTCATAACTGAAACGACTTATGAATTTAAATAATTCTTAATATATGAAAGCACATTTAATAAATGATGCTTTAAGAGCACAATTTTGTTATACAATATGGCATGGGACAGCAGTATGGAAATGCTAAAAGATTATGTTGGTAGCCAGTAGGATCATGTCTATTTGAGTGTTCAGATTCTGGATATTGTACAACAACCAAAGCCACTGCTGCAGCAGTGACAACTAACTGCCCAAGTTGTGACAATTATCCACTTGGAAGAACACCACAAGTTACCATTCAGGTACTTTGGGAAGAGCAACTGAAGAAAATGGGCATAGATTGGGCACGTCTAACTATATAGTAATATAAAATATGACCTTCAGAAAATGGCAGATACAATCTAATAAGTGAAATATCTAGTGCAGTTACTAGTGCAGAATGTCTTGTTGTACTGTCATTGTGTACCACTGAGATTTAGTAGCCAACCTGTTGACAGCTAATGGGCTCAACGGCTCTATGGGAGGAAAACTTAAGATTTTTTAATAATGCAAAGACTGGAGGCACCAGGGAATGTTATGCACAGTCACAAATGTGCAAAAGCAGTTTTTGCCATATTTCTATAAAAAATGTTAAAGTACGATGTAGAAACTTTACCATGAACACTGCTCAGAAGAAAAACTGGCCATATCAAAGATATCTCTTTTAGCATTTCCATACTGCTGTGCTGTGTAACATTGTACAACAACGTTGTACTCTTACAATATCATTATCTAATGTGCATTCATATGTTATGAATTTTTGAAGTTTATTAGTTATTTCAGCAATGCCTGTTTACATGTAGCAAAGACTACAACTACAAGTACTTACTTTTTTGTCAACAGAATTGGTACTCAGGAGCAGTAAGCATACAAATAGCATATGTTGTACATTCTTCTCTGAAAACAATCACCTTTGATCTAGCTGATTCTTTGCCCAAAATTGAGAAAAATATTTAGTATGGGTTTTTATATTTTATAAATTGTTTTATCAAGTCGGTTATAGCTTATTTCTCACAGATATCTTGATGAAACAACGGACGTCATCATTTGGAAAACCTGGAGCGATCCACAAAGATCAAGAAAATAAATTCAATAGCCATTCGTTTGTAGAGTAGTTCTGAGTTTCAAGTGTGACAAAATGGTGCACTTTGTCGTATTATTCACAATTTAGCTGAAAAGGAAAGTAAGGACATTCAAGCGCGTGCTTAGTAAATCCAGACAAAACTGATTGGTATGAGCACCTACCACATGTGCAACTCAGCCATGTGTCAAAACGATAATAAAACAAAAGTATGAACCTTGTATCTACTAGAAGTACCTAATCAACTTGGTTCTAGATAGACTTATTTCATCTGTCAACAACCAAATGAGACGAATTATGAGTTACAGTGGCTGCATGTCATGAAGTTTAAGCTGTGCATCATCAATAAGACTTTAGAGAACTGTTTACTTCAGATATCAGAGGAAACCTGTGCATCATCAATGGTACTTTAGAGAACTGTTTACTTTAGGTATCAGAGGCAGATAAGCAGCTTTACTCTGATGATGAGGGTAGTATATTATATAATTTTGTCTCAACTGATGAAGAGAAAGAGACAAGTAATACGTATCTGACTGTTTTGGTGGAGTATGATGAGAAAATGCCAATAGAGGAGAAGTCTATTTACTGTCATGATGAATAGTTGAGACACCAACATAGAACTCCTAAATTGTTATGGCTAGAAGTAAGTGCTTCACAATCAGTTAGGATAGTCAGTCGATTAAAACAATCAATAACTAAAAAGTAACATTTCCTGCTTTTCAAGTTATCTAATGACGGTCTGTGATAAGATTTCATCAAGACTTAATGTGATAACCATTCAGGTAGGATTGATTCTTGGTTGAGAGATCAACAGTTGAAATGTTGTGGTGACTGTTACGTTTGGAGCTATTGAGCAATATCTGATAGCAATGAACTAGTAAGAATTCTTGCAGCATTCTATCTAGCTGAATTATATTAACATTTCTTTGAGCAGAGTGCCTAAAACTCACTACTTACACTGCTAGGACAGCTGAATTCATTAATCAAGATTCTAAGGAAATTCATGTTTGGCTCTGAATGTGAATGAGACTGGAATGTTTTACAAACCGTGCACCTTGTTTTATGAGCACTCAGACTGAGGTTTGTTGCTAATATTGGTGGTTATTTACTGGTAGATAATGGTATGCTAAAAGGACTTTACATGGTTGCTTTCTGAGCAGTCAGGTTGAGATTTATGGTGGTTATTGGTGAATATGTGCTGGTCAAATCTTCCTGAGCAAACTCGCGATCTTTTGCGTAAGCTGACACAATGTTGTGCATGATTGTGGTAGGTCTGTACAGTCTTCCCAAAATGCAATAAGGAAGTTTGTTCTAACAGAAAATGCAATTTTACATGGAATGTATAAATTACACAAAATGTTTATCATCATACTAGTTTTTTGGCTGAGGAATTTTTGGTAACTAATGTAAAGTTTTTTCACACATCGTAGACGAGAGAAACACAGTGATTCAGGTTGATTTCTATGTTATTATGGCGAAAGTAACTTTGATGTCATTCTTTAAGCTATTAAACTGGATGGTGTGTGTATATGCGAGTATTTTGTAGTTAACAACACAAAATGTAATCTGGAGATGACTGTCACAGGAAATGTTATGCCAACTTGTTTCTCTCCATGAAAACATTTACTCTTTTTTATTCATTCTAGTTTGAATAACCAAATTCTTTAGGTGTTGCCAGAGGCCTTATAGCCACTTTAACATACATTGAAAGCAAGACTTACGGTTCTACAACCTGTATGATTGCCATAGAAATTAGGTTAGTAAAGAATGCATTACGTTTCGTCTAAAATTCATATATTCTGAAGCCATTGGGAAAAGTTTGATCTGTTTATTTATTAAACATCAGCAAAAATATACACGAAATTACCCGACATTTCAACAGCTACTGTTTTTCATTCTCAAGGTACTGTCCAGTTACACTAATGTTCATATTTATAGGCCAGTATAAGTATGACCTATATACTTAACTATACTTAACTTTGTAGTAATGATACATTTACTACTGAAAGAGATTTTCATCCCGAAATTAAGTTCATAACCATATGTTTTAATTTGACAATATGCCATCCATTGTAAAATCATCATCACAATCCAGTAGATTAAAGTTATTGCAATTTATGTATTGATCAATAAGATGCACATAATTAGCAACCAATGAATTTAATAAAAAATGATAAAAATCCTATAATCCGAGCGCTTTCAAAACATGGACCTTTCTTCTTCAAGGGCAAACTGAAGAAGAAAGATCCACCTTTCGAAAGCGTATGGGTTATAGAGTTTTTAACATTTTATAATAAGACTTCTTCAACCTACGTGTTTTTCTGACACCGTAAATGAATTTGATGTATTACTTGTTTTACAGCATTGTTGTGCTCATTAATATGGGTTTTGGGTTGTCTTCTCGTCTCACCAATATAACATTTTTGAGATTTCACATGTGAACTGATAGACACTTACAGATTCTTTTACGTAATAATTCATTGTTTTTTAGGTAAACCAAAATATTTTGATCAATATTTCTTGGTTTGTATCTCAATTTATTACTAACATACCTGAAAATTCTTATTTGGTGACAAAGACAGAAGCCTATAATGTATAGACTCATTGAAAAGTGGTGCAACATCTGTTGTTTAGTCAAGGCTGTTCAACACTCAATGCCCAATAAACGAAAAGCAATTCAAAGACTAGGTTACAGTTGTTAGTGAGCAACACCAAAGATTCAAGTTCTACAGTGATCAAAAGGTTCTCATTAAAGAATGAGGGCTTCACAAAAACATTAATACATATGCAGATGATCCAAAGTTGTTTTATGGGGAATTATTCCAAGGCATATCTCTTAAGGTCGTGATGAGGCACACCTTAACAAGCTTATTGAGGATTTGTAAAGTGAACCCATGTGATACCACAAGAGCTTGGGTACACCTCATCACTGATGGAACAGCTTCCATGGTTACAGAGTTTGATATGCTCCTTACTGATCGATATGCTAGAGCAGAGGAATAAACAGCAGCACTGGCAACTGCAACTTGTAACTCTACTCTGAAGCCATCTCCAGTGTTCACGATGACCCGAATGGCATGACTGAAGTGTCAATCGCCAGCTTTACAGCAACAAATTCCATGAGGTATCATGGTGCAGCTTCCATAGTTCTAGATACGACAAAAAGAGTTTTCATGTCCTAGTTGCTATGGCTGCACCACCTACGCAGCAAGAGTACAGCTTTCAAAGATTTCTGAACATGAAGGAAGAATCATCTGCTTTAACCACAGCTTATCTGGTTGATGTTCATGGATATCTCTATTTACAGATCCAAGACAACATTGTTAGGTGCAAGTACAACTGAGTCTTATACCAAGTCAGGTATAGGTTGGTCAAGAACAAGCTATTTCTGAATAGTTATTTTAATCTAGAGGAACTTGAATTGTTTCTGGTTAGCAACATGTTAAGTTTTTAGTGGATAACGAAACTCCCTGAACCTTATTCAAATGAGCTGTGTATGAGGAACTCTGAAGGAAGCCAACACTTTGACCAGCTAGCACAAGCTTCCTTCTGGCAAAATAGGGCAACGTTAAACATAAGGTGAGAAGCATATCTGAAGTTTCATCTTCATCATGTTACACGCCAAATGAATGTGGTTGTTTCCAATTTTAGTTCAGTCATCAGTATCTTAGGGATGGAACTACTATAGAAACTATCAGCCAGCTTTGTTTGTTCAGCAGATGAGCTGCAGTTCTGTGAAAAAATGATTCAACACCAACCAGGTTTGGCCTGAGAACAGTGAACTGTTGAGAAGGCATTTTTAATAGCACCAAACTTGAAAGTGTTGTTCTGTGGTATACAATGGGTGTAGTCTGGTGCATTTTCAACATCTACAACAAAGATAGAACTGATAAATACAACACGCGTCTTTGTTAGGAAAGCATTTAACTATTCCACTTTCATTTGGAATGATCAAGCACCTTACGTCTCCAGTTGAGAATTGTGCTAACTACATGAATTTGACAGTTAATTGCTCAATGAGTTTGATTATGTGTTTGTGCGACCAGATGACCATTGTGTTACACAATAATGGCATATCATTTCGCAGACAATTCACATGCGTCAGATAAAATAATTGCCACAGGTTTCCCCGGACCATCAGGAGTGTTGCGAATGCTTAAATCAAGCAGATGTGACAGGTGAATTCAACATTTGGAAAGTGCTTGGTCGTCTCCAGGGGTGATTGTCAAAAAGAACAAAAAAGAGCACTGTTTGTATGGACTTTATACTGGTGAATGTATTAATGCACATTGACACTTTTATTTTACCACATACAGATGAATGTGTGAATGTGATGAAAGATTCCCATTATTCAATTGCTTGTTTATTGTTTAGCAAAAAGCTACACAAAAGCTTAACTGTGCTTTGCCCACCACTGGTAACTAGATAACAAAAGGAGACAAAAAAGACTGTCCTGTCGCTTGGGTTATGTAATGTACTTGACACTTTTGAGAGGCTGGTGAAGCTTACACTTAGAGAATTGCAATGAGAACGATTTTCCATCTATATGGATAAGAACCATGTAGACTTCAGCTTGAAACGAGGAAAGTGTGTGCGTTCATGTTTACAGAAGTGGAATATTTTGGTCACATAGTTAGTAGGGGTGGAGTGTCCATTGATCCTGTGAAGATCACGCTGGTCAAGAAATAATCCCAGCTTGTCACCAAATTAGAAGTTCTCAGCTTCTTTAGTATTTACCCTGTATTGTCGCAGGTTTTTCTCTAATACGTTATGTGTAAACCTAACATTTTTGGTCCAAATAGTTGTTTGATTCACCACCTTTTAAATAATTCAGACTATCTAAACTGCAGTCCTCAGTTAATCATGAAATTATCTAACATGAACAAATATATTTCGTATTTCTGTGGCATGCATGACTCTATTAGTTGTCTGGTGGCAAATGAAACATTTAGATGGATCAACTTAATGCCTAGGTCACTCTCTCTAAACTCGGTATGTAGAAAAGCTCCACTAATATTAGGCCATCTGAGAAATCTTTGGTTTGTATTCTGTTTACAAAAACTGGACCTTTATATAGAAATACACGTGTAAATTGTGTATGCTTCTCCATTTTACTGTAGATAATCAAATCCTATAGCATTCATAAAACGCTGAGAGCCTTTAATATCTGTAACAGAACGTAAAACCCACTGCTATGTTTGCATGACAGTAACCACCTTCTTAGTAGTGCCTCAAAACTACACAGTAGTTAGGTGTATTGTGGAATCAATAAATTACTGCTAAGCACTCACCTCTCAAGTACCGTAAAACTTGTTAACTTTGGCCACTGATGCTAACAAAAAGAAACTAAGATATAATTTCTTACATCATACCTGAAAAATAACATTTCCATACATTATATTTTTTATTCGCAGTGAAACGAAGTTATTTCTTTAAGCACAGAAATATTAGATATTAAATTATTTTTATTCAGTGCGGAGCTACTAGTGCCCATATTGGATCATAATTTTGAGTGTGAAAAATGTTCGTGTCAAATATCTCAATGGGGTATTTATTTGTAAACAGGTAATACTACCATGACTGGTATTATTTGCAAGTATATAATAATGGGCACTTAACTTCATTTTCAGTATTAAGGAAATGTTTTTATTTAACCTATTTTCGGAAATGACCAAAGTTGCCAATATGGGGGTCATGATCCTGGTAACATTGGCCATGGAGTAGAAGACACAGAAGTCCCAACCATGGTCTAAGATTGGTTTCTTGAGCACCTGAAAGCAATGTGTTATGGACAAGAAGAGGATCCTCACCTTTAAAGCGCATGAAGAACTTGCAGTGGAACCAGGGAAAAGTGTCTCAGTTGATCAAGCAATTGATGTACCATAACCAGTGCCTACTGGTGTAGTGGATGCATCTGATCACAATGGACCAAATTCAAGCTCAGACAGTGACTTAGACAATTCTGGCTCAGACAATGACTCAGACAATTCCATTTCTGATTATTACAGCAACAATATCAGTCCTAACCTCAGTTTTGATTCAGATACAGAAAACCCTGATCCATTAGCAGGTACAAGGGTTGAAAAAAGTGGTTATGTTCTGGTAGTGTATAAAATGGCGAAAAACAAGAAACACTATGTTGATAAATTAGATGTAAATGAGTATAGAATGATATCCATGTGAAGGCACCAAGTCTCTGACAAAATTTTGTGTTTCCTTTGATTGCAGACACAAACATAGTGGGTGAATATCAAATAGTGCACAAACTGCCAACACTTGTTTTAAGAAGAGGAATACACAACTTCACTTCCTCTTGTAGTAGACTGAATATTATTTGATTCCAATGAAGTCGATAACATTTGGACTGTAGAAACAATGTTCTGAACTGAGCGAAGACTTATTAGCTATTTTGCTGCATTCCGATGCTGTTTCATATATTTTTCATTTTTGATATTCATGAAGAATGTTGTGCATATTCTACTTAAATGAGGTTTATGTTTATTGGTTATTACACTTGATGTGTTTCAATTAATATGCATTTGCACTAAATTATTATTACACTATTATTCTTTTAGACATGTGCATGTTTTATGTTGTTGTTTTCTAGCAAGTGCATTCCAATGGAAATGATGAACGTTCCATATAAATGGACATAGCCCTGATAGGGGTATTAAATATCATATTATAAACTTTTGTGTATTTTGTGCGTTTAACATTCTAAAAGTGCATCTATCACACCAGTGCAGAGAGAGGAAGAGGTCATGTTTGCACCTGACCCTCCCAGGTTCAAGTGGATCTTAATCCCGATGAAGCAGACAGTGAGAGCTCCTGAAGATACGGACAGGTATCGGCCAACTGTAAATCCCTCCCGTGGTGTGTAGGCTGTGGAGGGGAACATTTAGCCTCATAAGAAAGACAACACTAAATTGCTGTAACTGTAACGAAGCGCACACAGCAAATTACAAAGGCCGTCAAAAATACAGACAAATCAAACAACAGATTTACAATATCAGAAACAACATACAGCACACACAATCGCAAACAAACCTACCGACAATAAAAACTCAAAACCAGCCTCCTCAACAAGCACAGAACACACAACCATGAAACACCAAAACATACATTACAGCAGTCAAAGCCAACACAACAAGCACAGAACACACAAACAAGAAACACCAAAACATACACTACAGCAAAGCCAACACAGCAAGCACAGAACACACAAACAAGAAACACCAAACATACCCTACAGCAAAGCCAACACAGCAAGCACAGAACACACAACCATGAAACATCAAAACATACATTACAGCAGTCAAAGTCAACACAACAAACACAGAACACACAAACAAGAAACTAAAACATACACTACAACAGCCAAATCCAACACAACAAGCACAGAACACACAGCCAAGAAATACCAAAACATACACTACAGCAAAGCCAACACAGCAAGCACAGAACACCAAACATACACTACAGCAAAGCCAACACAGTAAGCACAGAACACACAAACAAAAACACCAAAACATACACTACAGCAAAGCCAACACAGCAAGCACAGAACACACAAAAACACCAAAACATACACTACAGCAGTCAAAGCCAACACAACAAACACAGAACACACAAACAAGAAACACCAAAACATACACTACAACAGCCAAATCCAACAAAGCAAGCACAGCTACTAGAAAGGAAGTTAAAGTCAATACAAATACTGAACAAATAAATCTAAATGATAAACAACAAACATTACAAATACACAAAAATTCATACCCATCATCACAGCAATCACAAATACGATAATGGACTTTATGGCAGAGATTCAAAAACCTAACAATGACATAAATTACATGGTAATGATAATATCATTAGCGAAAAGATATTTGGTTCCAATACTACCACAAATAATTCAGACATTCATGACAAAAAACAAAACATAAATGACCCAAATCTCCATAGCAATAAAACATACTAAAAACAAGACACCAGGGGAAGACAGAATACAAGCAAGTCTACTCAAAAACGGTACTCAGCTATTACTTGAATATCTAATGACACTTTTCAACCTCTCTCTGACATCAGGGTATATCCTCGGCTCTTGGAAGCAAGCGAATATTCTCATGCTGTTAAAATAAGAGAAACCAGCAAATAAACCACAGAGCTACAGACCAATCAACCTCACCATCTGCGTAGGCGACATTTTAGAAAGAATAATAAAGAATAGATTAAATAATTATCAGGAAAGCAACTCAAAATTACCGGATGTACAAAACGGTTTCAGAAGATTTCGTCAAACAACAGACCATTTAGTCAGACTAACTGGAACTATAAAGATAGTTTTGATAAAAGAGAGAGTTGTCTGCCTGCTCTATCTAGAGAAGGCTTCAGATACAATCTGGCACTCGCATCTAAGGTTCCGGATGTTACAGATGGAACTACTGCTAGGAATTATTCACTGGTTACCAGACTTCCTATATAACAGAAAATGTAGCGGACATCTATTCTACTCTGAGTATTTTACTCCTGGGGCAGGTGTTCCTCAAGGAGGGTTTGTTTGTTTGTTTGTTTTTGAATTTCGCGCAAAGCTACACGAGGGCTATCTGCGCTAGCCGTCCCTAATTTAGCAGTGAAAGACTAGAGGGAAGGCAGCTAGTCATCACCACCCACCGCCAACTCTTGGGCTACTCTTTTACCAACGAATAGTGGGATTGACCGTCACATTATAACGCCCCCAAGGCTGAAAGGGCGAGCATGTTTGGTGTGACAGGGATTCGAACCCGCGACCCTCAGATTGCGAGTCGAGTGCCTTCCTCAAGGAGGGGTAGTTAGCCCAATACTCTTCATCATGATTGTAATAGACATGCCTCTAGACGATCCCAATTTTTTCTTCACCTCACAATTCGTAGATGATGTAGCCATCTGGGAGAGTTCACCAACTCTATCAATCACGGCCACAAATATACAACCTTCTTTAAATGGAATGGCAGAATACTACCAAAATTAAAGAATCAAAATTGATATACCAAAAACTCAAATACTCCTACTTGCAAAATTAAAGAAACTCCTCAAAAACAACCCGAAACTAAATCTCCATGGAACACTTCTCCTAGCATCAGCAAAATTTCTTGGTCTAACGTATGATACACAATTAACTTGGTAAAAGCACATTAATGAAATTTCAAATAAAATCTGGAGACGAATAAACCAAGTTAGAAGTCTGACTGGATATAATACAGGCACAACATATTTAAAATATATAAACAATACATAAGACCAGCGATCGAATACGCCAGTCCGGCATGGATAAATATAGCACCAAATAAAATATCAACTAAACTGGAACTATTACAAAACCCAATATTTACTCTCGCTTTATACATAACTACGCAAACATCCAACCACACTACGATAGACTTCCAAACAGATCATTCACCTACTTCAAGAAAAGCTTACATAAAAATGAATTATTACACACACACACACACTAGATCGTTATATCATACATGATGAAAATAAGTTTAAGTACCTCTCACCCATAACTATGTGTTATATGTTTAGTAATCAGCTACCTATTGCTAAATCTACCTAATTTATCATTATTATAAGGTTATTTATGTAAATACATATAACATAGGTTACATAATGAAAAGACACTGGAATATATTGGACTATGAGTAGCGAAGTATATATTAGTGTGAATGATAAACGTAGTACATAAATGGACGTGGCCGTGATATGGGTTTTGAATTCATACCTTGACTTTTGTGAAATCAACGCCCTCTTTTGTGTAACGTTCAACATTTGAACAGTGAAACCTAGGCATCAGGAAGAGGTCAAAATTGTACCTGATCCTACCAGATCCACATGGATTTCTATCCCGATGAAGAATACCAGCGAGAGCTTCTGGCTAATCCAATGAAAGTTCACCATGTTCACGGTGAAACGGATACCATCTTATCTGATTTTAATAAATCAATGTCATATTTTCCACGCGATTTGCATAAAAGTGACTAATATTGTCAATACGGGGTTCAACAAGGTATCGGCTCGGTCTTAAAGTAACTAATATTGTCAATACGGGGTTCAACAAGGTATCGGCTCGGTCTTAAAGTAACTAATATTGTCAATATGGGGTTCAACAAGGTATCGGCTTGGTCTTAAAGTAACTAATATTGTCAATACGGGGTTCAACAAGGTATCGGCTCGGTCTTAAAGTAACTAATATTGTCAATACGGGGTTCAACAAGGTATCGGCTCGGTCTTAAACTAACTAATATTGTCAATACGGGGTTCAACAAGGTATCGGCTCGGTCTTAAAGTAACTAATATTGTCAATACGGGGTTCAACAAGGTATCGGCTCGGTCTTAAACTAACTAATATTGTCAATACGGGGTTCAACCAGGTCTCGGCTCCGTCTTTTATGATTTTGACTTTATAGAAATATCTAAAGCGGTATTTTCCTCTATGACATATATATATACCTACCACACAGAAGCATCTCTTGATAACTAACTTGTATAAGTGCATGAAAGAGACATGATAACGAGAAGGTGAAAAAAAGCAATTCAATCTACTTCCACAGAGAATAAATTCTGACCAGAATTGGTGCCAGAACAGTTCGATGAAAATGACAATGTATTTTCCCCTGATTCAGAATATAGTACACACAGAGACATTTGAGCCCAGCAGTAGAGAGATGTTTGTGAATTTAATTTGTGAACGAAAACGTGATAAACTTGTTATTAGCAAAGTGAAAGAGTCTAGACTAAACTGCACAAAATCAAACATATTTTATTCTCATAAACGGACAAAATGAAAATAAACAAATGGTCAGTGAACGAAGAAGAAAGGACGAAGGACACAACACACGGGACAATCTTGACTCTGAAAACTGGAACAAATTGTTCTGAAAGCTCCAACTTTTGCCCACAGTTCACATTATCTTTATAGCTAACCAATCATAAGTTAGACTGCAAGAATTCAGAGATATCTTCATATAACACTTGTAAGTTACTTTTCATTCAGGGTGAAGTTAGGTACAACACAACTATCCAATGATACAGCAGATAATATCATTGACTGAATCGTGCCATGGAATACCACCTAGGGCTAATACTTGACCTATTTTGGATTTACTAGTTTCAAAAATAACACGTTTAAAAACAAATTAACTTTGTTATTATATTGAAGATATAAGTAAGAGACACGTGAAATTCAATATTTGATTGTATTCCATCTTGGTTGCTCATTTAACTATGGGGTAAAAACGAGGTTTGTTTGTTGTATTTACTTATCTAATTATAAAATGATTTTACGATTAATGACATTAAAGGAAACCTCTAACCATTTTATCTTGTTTAAAAACTCAATATGTCAAATTTGAATTTTATCCTAAGATTATTGGTTAAGTATATCTAATTTGAAGAAATTGTACTCAAACAATATTTTTTCTCGAAACAAAATAAGTTAAATTTATAAGAAAGACGTGTCTGACCTCTTACTAACAAGTTCAGTTCTTTCGTCCATTTCTCACTTCCAAACCTTACTGGATCACCAAAATTTCGTTAAGCCTTTTAAATTATATTACTGGTAGAAATATCGATCAAACAAAGATGAGAGGAGAAACGCACAAGAAAATTTGTTAGAAAAGCTTAGTACAGGTAGATGTTATAGGGCAACATGACCTGTTTGTAAGTTACAAGTGTTCAATACTGAAACTAAATAGCCTGCCTTACATCTGCTGAATAAAAATAACACCTGTGAGTGTTTCTTCAGCAGTACCGCGCTTTTGATCCGCATATGTGTACGTGGAGCACATCCACCTACTAAGTTATTCCACACTTTCCAGATGTGAAATAAAGCGAGTCCAATGTTTCAGCCAGGGAATGAAAGCGTTTCACGATATTTTTAAACAACTAAATTAAACAGTTCAGTAATGAAATCAAAGCTATAAAAAAAGGTAAAAAACACATTCTAAATCCAAATTAGACTACACGACGTGGCTGACTTTTACTTCAACGTATTATATGAACTAGCATCATAAGGCATAAAATAAGGAACCATATTGCAAGTGCGACGTAGATCATTTCTATGTTAGTAGTTATTGTGAGTTTGGTTCTGATATACACGTAAAGCTACACAAGGGTTATCTGCATTAGTCGTCCTTAATTTTGAAATAGTACACTAGAATCTACAAGGAATGACGCTAGTCAACAGTACCCATTTCTAGCTCTTGGGCAACAATAATCTATAGTAGGTTTTGATCGTTACCTTTATAACGTGGGAATGGGAGGCGAACCATAGACCATCGAGTTCACATTCTGGCACGCTAACCACCGGATCTTGTCCGGATAAGAAACATACAACTTTATAATTATTTTACCATCGGCTCTTGTCCGGATAAGAAGCATACAAGTTTATAATTATTTTATCACTGGCTCTCGTCCGGATAAGAAGCATACAAGTTTATGATGATATTACTACCGGCTCTTATCGGGATAAGAAGCATACAAGTTTATGATGATATTACTACCGGCTCTTATCGGGATAAGAAGCATACAAGTTTATGATTATTTTACCACCGGCTCTCGTCCGGATAAGAAGCATACAAGTTTATGGTTATTTTACCACCGGCTCTCGTCCGGATAAGAAGCATACAAGTTTATGATTATTTTACCACCGGCTCTCGTCCGGATAAGAAGCATACAAGTTTATGATTATTTTACCACCGGCTCTCGTCCGGATAAGAAGCATACAAGATTATGATTATTGTACCACCGGTTCTTGTCCAGATAAGAAGCATACAAGTTTATGATTATTGTACCACCGGCTCTTGTCCGGATAAGAAGCATACAAGTTTATGATTATTGTACCACCGGCTTTTGTCCGGATAAGAAGCGTACAAGTTTATGATTATTTTTTTCTGACAAGATTGCTCACGAATATTGTCTTGACAAAGGAACATAGCGGTAATTTTTGAAACATCTTATACTTAAGAAATATATAGAATCGTATAAAGTTAGTGAAATTTGGAGAAAACAGACGTTTCAACCACATAATAAACACTGTGTTCACAATTTTACAACCTTTGGATTTTACAGAGTCTATCAATTATTTTTGTTTCCCGTTCATAATAATAGATTACATGAAAAATACAGGTAGTAGACGTTTTTTTAGAAACACCGACTTTCCTTGAAAAGGAAGGGAGGGAGTATACATTATGGTCTTAATGGCGTAGTTATGAAGAAATAGTGAGAATAGACTGTGATATTTGGAGGGTAGAGATAAGTAGACATTACTGTCTTAAAAGTGGAGTTTCATGGAAAGGATTGGTGAATATACACAATTATTTTGGAGTTTCATGGAAAGGATTGGTGAATATACACAATTAATTTGGAGTTTCATGGAAAGGATTGGTGAATATACATAATTATTTTACACTTTAGTGTTACTTGGAGAGTTTTGTTTTTGTTTGTTTGTTTGTTTTAGAGCAAACCTACACTGTGTTATCTGCTGTGTCCACCGCGATGAATTTAATCCTGGATTTTAGAGTTTTAAGTTCGTAGACTTACCGCTGTCTCACGGGGGGGACTACTTGAAGAGAAACAGAGGAAAAAAAGGTTATTGTCCAATCATTTGCGTTACTTGTAGAAAGAGGAGAGATTATTGTCTAAGTATAAATGTTATTCGTAAGAAAACGATGCGTAGACATTATTTTCTTAACTCTAGTGCTACATAAACAAAACCTAAGTAAGATATATTGCCGAAAATTAATGCAACATCGGTGAGTACGTTTTGTTTTCTAAATAACTTGGAGTGAAACAAAATGTGCAGGTTATTAAGATCATTGTCTTAGCGTTATTTTTACTTGAAGAAGAATGTTAAATAGAAAGAGTTTTTTAAATAATATTGTTATTTGGATAGCAACGGTGAGTGGAAGTTATTGTTTCAGCATTAGTGTTCAATGAAGAAGAATAGTGGGTAGATTTGTAAAGATCACACATCGCTGGCTTTGTAATTCCTCTAGTTTTAATCCATTATCAACATTATGATTTCTACACATTTGTTATGCAGTATTTCAGCCCTAGGAACGATGACTTTATTTTTATGGATATGTTTCTACTGGATTTGAACTGGTGTGGTACTTTTTGATTGGTTATCGTACAAACAATAACTGCTATTCTTAATTTTGTTTGAACCGAACTGAAGTCTATTACGAGACATTTCTAGTAAGGTAAAGAAACTAACGATCTCTATCTCCACAACACATTGTTATTACCTTAATATCACATCTTCTTCATGAGCTAATTTAGTTTCATCTTGATTAGTGAGCTTGTAAGATATCGATAGCTCTTGGCATAGCTGTGATAGCGAAATATTGAGTTAATAAAGATACATCACGGAGATATAGGTGGTTAGATATTTACCTTAATATAAATTTGTAGATTTAAATCGTTGAAACAACCCGAACCAACAATAGTAGGTAATGTGTGTAAATCAGCAGGTAAACAATTAAAATCATAGGATTTAGAATAGTATATGTTACTAGACCACCATGGCCCGTTGGGTCAACCACTATTCAGAGGTTATGAATAATTCAAGCTAATTTCAATATTGCACCGAAATGAAGGTTTATTTAATTAAATATTTCAATCCATTCGTGTTATTCATAATTCTAGAAAAGTTATTTGAGTAAAAGGAAAGACCATTTCGTTTTTCAAAAAAGTGAAGTAAGAAGTTACGTAAAGAGTGCGAACGGTAGTTTGAATGATTTTTTGACTTAGAAAATAAGCAAACAGACAATATCAGAGTTTTAGTAGTATATAGTATATATATAGTATTTTAGTATATATAGTATATAGTAGTATATAGATAGATTACGCCTTTTAATGAAAATGGGAATATTGACAGGGAAATAATATAATAGCCAATGCTCGGCGAGAGGTTTTCGTTTATAAAATTTTTTTGTTGTTGTCGACTTGATTTTTTAGTTTATTACCTCGCTCCATAGTTACTACTTGCAAATAGTCAATAATGTTGTAGGTCCATTTTATTGTTGTTCTTTCTACGCGCCGTTATAACACATTTTCATCTCATCATTTAATTTCTGTTGTGCATATATTGTTGTATAGAAGATATTTTAAAAGGATTCATCAGGTGAAAAAACAAATAGATATATAGATAGATAAGCCGATACGTGGCGCCATCTAGTGCACCTACATTCATCTGGACATTTTCATAAAAGTGACCCGAAAAACGGGGTTAACTCGGTAATCTATGGCTCGATTTTAACGAAACTTATTTTATTCTGTTTCTATTTTCATTTCATTACAAATATGGCGGTATTGTGCGCCGTTTATGCTGTATTTAATTACAGACAAGCACACACACAAACAATCTCAGAGTTTTAGTAGTATATAGATGTATATAAAATACCTCTTCATACTTGTATCTATAAGTATTATTTCATTCTATTATATCAATACATACATGTAGTAATGTCGAAAAGTATATTTTAACCATTATGAAAATGTATAGAGACTGTTTCAAAGTTCAAACATACTAAATTCTTAAGAATGCTATTAACATCCCTACGCTAGAGGTCAACTTTTATATTTGTTCATCTTAAGTTTATCTTTCTTGATTTAAACGGATTCCTTAATTGTTCTGTCAAGAAAAATATGACATTTAGCTAAGATCTTGACATCCAATAAGATGTTGTCTGCTTGTGATAGGTCATGTTTTTTCTATAATATTCGCCAATAGAATTGTTAGTACTGATGTTTTGAATGTCACGTACATGTTCAGATATCCTATCATGTACGTGTAGGCTTATTTCTCCTACATATGTAACATCTATATATGAACATCTGCCAGATGTTACTTCATAAAAAAAAATTCCAGTGACACAGATCATGTAGTCCATGTTTAGCAGCTTCACAGTTATTTTTAACAACTTCTAATATATAGAAAAGCCAGTGAATTTTGGTAACGATGCGTTCAAACAATGGCTTTCATATCATGTTGCTTAGCAATGAAAGTATAAGCTAATATTGTTGTTAAGATGCTATATACTGAAAGTATTAAATGAAATATAAATAGTAAAAAATTGAAAAAAAAGTTTTATAATTTAGAGGTTTGTTTCGTTAGTATTTGATTTTATTATTTAAATTTAAAATAGGAGGACAAGTCAGAGGGAAGGTTACCTTTATAAACAGGCCACATCTCGTAAAAGAGCAACAAAAGTATATAGATTATACTTTTATGCTAAACTGGGTTCAGAATACACATACTGACATAGTCATCTAGAATAAATCAACCTAATAACCCGAGCGAAGCCGGGTACTTTCGCTAGTACTAAAATAAAGCGGAAAAAAAGAAACAAACTTACAGCTACACTACATACAATTACAAGCGCTCCCCTCAAACACACATCTCCATACAACCTGTATTTCAAACAAAAGAGCACAGAACAACCAAACATCCACAACTGTTGATTTTCAAATATCACACCGTTTCTTGTTTACAACTACTATGTTTCATTCCACAGCCAGGGCATAGCATCTGTCCTGTGAAAAAAAAGGGGGGGGGGGTTGTCCGATTCAACGATACAAGAATCTCCAACATGAATCTCTCCGAAAACCCTGATTCTAACATACAGAGGTTCAACTAATGTTCAGCTAAGCAGCACATGTAAGTATATTCTTGCTAAAAACTCAAGTATGCTGACCACCTGTGACCTTCTGCAGTGACCCTCAGATCCTAGATATCTTTCCCATATTTATCAAACTGATCATCAAAGCCTGCACTTCTAATAAAACCTTACTTCAAAAAAAAAGAAAAGAAAATAAAACTTTGATCTTTATTTGTTTTTGCAACTTTAGTATCTTCAAAACTTCTTCTCTCTTCTCTGATGAAAGTACTGCCCTGAAATACATTTTAACCTTATTATCACAAAACCTGAAAAGGTTATTGTACTGATATTTCAGAAAAAAAAGTATTTTTACAAAATGACTACTATTCTTAAGAATACCACGAAGTTCAAATCCATCACAACTGCAACTGGCTCACCTTTACTACCCGTCGAGAAGAAAAATCGAGCAAATTTGAACAAAGAAAGAAAGGCACTGCCTTACAGACTGGTGATGTGGTTCTTGACATAAGATTCCCTTAGGTCTCTTTAAAGCATATAAAACTAACATCCTCTCGCGTCCTATGCTGTCTTCTGTTGGTTCTTACTCCTATAATCTTGTGAAATTTCTCGTTTAACTACTTAAATCTCTTACATTCAATGAACTTACTTCTAACGACTCTGTTGAATTTTCTCAAGAAATTGAGTCTTTATCTTTCACTATGACTACTTTATGGCCACTTGAACTTGCCGTTACACACACATTTTCTTTTCAATGTGCACTCGTATAGCCAGATAGATGACGTTGCTTTGTGTCACCGATCGTCTCGACTTTAGTTAACCCTTCTGTGCCACTTTGAACCCAAGTTGCAGGATGTATATCCTGTCGATTTCAAACCTTCCATCTACTCTGTATAAGCAGTATGATGGTAATTTTTACTTTCTTTCTAGACTATCTAAATTCCTAACACTCTTTTATCAAATCTCACTTATGAACTTGAATAAAACCACACTTGCTTTTTTTTTTCCTCCGGTGGGACAGCGGTAAGTCTACTTACAACGGGTTTACAATGCTAAAATCCGGGGTTTGCTTTGCTCAAAAGAAGTAACCAATCAAACAAAACCTTTTTTTTATTAGACATTCTCATCATGACCTAAGCTACTTATCTATCTCCACGACAAAGAGATTTTCACGGCATGGCTCGCTTACCTTCACGCTTCGAAAGGGTATATCGTCTTTTGTCTATTAGACCCAGTCTATAAAACCTGTCGAAACTATCAGTCCTTACTTACTTAATATCTACAAAATGCATCAATGAAAACCTTTCTCCTGATAATATGTTATAAAAAATAACCCGTAACTTTCTCAACAGTGAACAGTCACCCCTGTTTGAGGTTACACTAACTCTTTCTCCCTATAGTAAACAAAGTGAGTCAAACTTTGCAACTTAATTAATCATTTATCCGAAAGTTAAGTTTATAATCATATTTAGATCATCTTTTCGACTAACATTTTTTTTTTTTAAAGACTGTCTTTACATCATTACTTGTTGATGGTTATATTGTGACAGCTGTCAGACTAATCTACTAAAACTCTACTTTAATGTTAGAATCCACAAACATAACGGATTTTACTTGATAACTGGAGAGAAAGTTATCTAACCCTAGTGACCCTCCAATCCGTCGGACTGGGAAAACACATATTACCTTTTCTTAAAAATAACTTCAAAATCTTGACAACTAGGTATTCTGACATGAAATTATTGGTTAAAGAAATTATCTTTATGAAATAAAATATTTAAAAACTAAACAACATGACATTTAAACGTTATTGGCGACTCTTTACTCTATATTTAACTTTTCACTATATTTTTGTAAACTCATTTGAGTATTTTTATCATTTATTGTTTTCTGTCTTGTTTTGCTTTTGTATATTTTGTGTCTAAAGTAACTCAAGAATTTCAGCTAAAATAAAAACTCCATTAGAATCTCAAACAGGTTAGGTCACACATACAGAATATCAACTGCTGAAAGGTATGTGAAATGTATTTAGCACGTGACTTGTGGAAATAGATCACCACACTTGACGTAAGTGACTACAACAAAGTCAGAAAAAATTGGCACAGTGTTTATCACAAAAGTATTTTCGAGGTTGAAGCTGTAATGGCAAGTTAAACTTGTTGGTTGAAGCTATAATGACAAGTTAAACTTACGACGATTCGATGAAAATGTAAAAGTAAACCCTGCATAATATCACGGTAACGTGCTGACACCTCTATAAGGCGAGAAAATATCATGGTACGGATTGGCGTGGCCTCATCAAGATACAGCATCCATGGTACGGATTGGCGTGGCCTAATCAATATACAGTATCCATGGTACGGATTGGCGTGGCCTCATCAAGATACAGCATCCATGGTACGGATTGGCGTGGCCTCATCAAGATACAGCATCCATGGTACGGATTGGCGTGGCCTCATCACGATACAGCATCCATGGTACGGATTGGCGTGGCCTGATCAAGATACAGCATCTATGGTACGGATTGGCAGGGCCTCATCAAGATACAGCAGCCATATCAGCATGCCAGTATACCATCCGCAAGAAGTAAATACAAATGGGAGTTCAACACATACCATTGGCAGATATCTCCGATGGACTTCTGTGCCTTTAGATTGTCCAAAATGACCCTCGGAAGTCGTCATCTGTGCATGTTGATAGACTTTGGAAAGCATGTTGAGGGAGGCGGTATAACATTGACTAAATATATTAGTGAAAGACTCTCACAGTAAAAACTGTTGTATAATGAGGGTAATCCCAAAAAGAACGGTATAATAAGGGTTGTAAGAATTAAGCCTTCGCCCTTCTATCATTACCATAACACACATATGTTCAGATTGATTTTAACTATTTCTTTGTAGTTTCAGATCATTTGTTCTTCGTCAAACTTAAACTAGCTACGTATAAGATAATCATTTAGAGCTGTCCCGATGTATAGGAAGTGTTCAATAATTGAAGAAAGGCTTTGGACTGCATTTCATTACTTTATTTATCTATATGAAACCGAATAAAAAAAAAGAATTGTTTACATTTAAGTCGTGATCTTCAACAATACTTGGACCTTACTTTTGACTGAAACTACTAACCGTTTCCTCGTTCCAGATTGCATATATGGTGCATGTAAAACGTTTTCATCTAGTTTCTTCTCAGGTTATATATTGCATGCTGATAAAACTACTTACAGTGACTAGTATACATATAAACAATTTTTATGGTATTTTAATATAACATTTTTATTAATCTTCCTTTCTTACACAATACGCCAATACAAGATAAACATGAGTATACGTAAATGTCATGAGGAGCCGGAGTCGACCAAACACCAAGTAAGATTGATAATATACACTTGTAAAATAAAGCAAAACTTACTCCGAGGTTGTAAAGATACTTGCACCATACTGTAATCTTCGAGACAAAGAGATTACATACATATATTACGGTGGAAGTTGTAATATATTTATTTAAAAATATGTTAGTCCTGGATAGTTTGAAATAAACATTCACTTATTGTTATCAGACAAACTTAAATATTTATAATTGAAGTAAAATAGTAAAAGTGAAAACTTGAGTTTCATATGCAAGAAATTCAACCTTCCAGGCGTACATGAATATCAAACTAACAATAATATTTAAAAATGCTTTGATTTCCAACATTCACAATAAAAGTAATTAGTACAACATTTGATTGAGCTCTCTACAATTGATTTTCAACAGTAAGATTTTAATTCCACACCAAAAGTACACCATAAACAACTTTTGTTAAATATACTTGAACATTTTCTCTACTACATTATATGATATTGTCACATGAAACTTGCTGCAAACTGCTACAATTAAACAATATTTATCGATAAGACTGCAGTCTCGAATTTGACTTTACAAAGTTATGTTTTAGCACGAATGACATTCAGAATCTCATCAGCTGGTTTCTTTCTTTTTTTTTTATTTAATTTCGAATATAGAAACAGTAAAAGAATTAAGTGTAAGATACTAATTTAGATACAAAATAGAAGTCAACATGAATGAAATACAACCACTAAGGTTAAGTGAATGTCACGTGACGGTCAAAATACATGTGCACTATATCCTACTAAGTTTACAGTTCTTAATAAAGACTAACTTACGTTCTTTCTTACGACAAAGATGGCGTGAAAATTCTTACAAAACAAAAGAACTACAAAAGTATTATACAACCGAAACCAAAAATATGACATGCAAATACAAACGGACCTACTAGTAAATACATATCTTCACATATTACAAATGTGAGTATTATATTTATAATATGTTGCACTGTCAAAGAAACTTTTCATTGTTTTCTTTAAAAAGTCTAAAAATCTAGGCTATATTTCAGATTTTCTTACAACTCTTAGCTATTTTCAAAATACAAACTTAAATAAATGATCCAAATCAATAGTTCCATTTAAAATTAAAACAATATCTTCAACACTGTATAACAACAATTCATTTAGTGTTGCCTGTAGTGTTTGAAACGTTAAAAGTCTTGAACACAAATTACTATAACAATATGATAAACGTATAAATATTAAACATTTTAATTTATCAATTACAGTAAGTTCTAAAAGCAAATTTCCAAAATAATTTTCATCTAAATGTGTATTTCGAGTTTCAATTTTTTGTTGAAACTTTTAAATCAGAAAAAAAAAAACAATTAACTACAGAAGCCATTGCATCTGTAACGGGCAAGATGGCGCTAGCATCACCAAATCGTACATTTCTTCTGAGGGTTCATGTGAGAGTTGATCGAACAATTAAAGCTTTTGGCGAAGTCTTCCAGGTTGGAAAAGGACCCAATGATTCTGTAAATATGAATGAATTAATAAAAATAATATTTTGCATAACTAAAGATTTCTAATCAGTGCATTAACTAGTTGCAAAGAAGAATCCTGAATTTATTAAATGCACTCACTCGAACTATATACTGTTTCTGGTTTCAGAAGGAGAAGTGAACAAAATGATTCCTGCCAAAGTTTAAAAAAAAATAACAAAATTTATCCTTTTCAAACATGAAGAAAGGCGGACCTTCAATGCTATACACTAATTTCTGCACAAGTACTTTGAATTTAATTAATCATCTAGAATTTCTAGATCATAAGAACTTACCTTTCTGGTTTTGGGTCCAGCTGAGGGCCCCAGCATGTTCCGGGAGCAAAGCACCCAGATTCTTACAGGCTCCTAACATTAGGGAAGTTAAGAACTGGCTATGCCCCACAAAGCAGAAGATATAGGGGAGAAAAGGGCGGGTGAAATAAAGAGTAAGAAATAAATGATAAGGCCTGGAAACTGTGCAATTACTTCCAGCCTGAGGTCATGCACGCAAAGTATGATCCAGTCTGGACATGGAAGGCAATAAATATATAGAACAGCACAATACATCAAACGGGATTATTTGTACAGCAAGAACAATTTCACAAACACTTCATTCTGATGCTTTAACAAGCGCGGAAACAAATACAATAACAATGTCAGACATTCACCATGATGACGGAAGAAGATCAAGACAAGGCCTTCATGTACAGATACATTAATCAATGTGACCATGGAGACATGTAAAATAATCTCAAGCTACACCAGAGCTTATCAGAATCATAACTATGCAGGTTGCACATCATATCCAAAAATTGTTTTGGAGCCTCACCACGTTGTTTAAGTTTGTATCATCACACCTCGTCATTCTCTATTTAATGACCATGCATCTTCACAATAGCCCTGTTGTGTAATTTCCTCTGTAAAATAATCTGACAAAGTCTGTCATGTCCTTGTGTAAAATGGGTCATAAATGCACTAACTACCAAAAGATGCGTCAAAAGCACCGAAGCTGGCAATCACACTGGGTCATTATCAATACTAGTCTATATCAAAGAACATCATTTTTGCCTGTTCTTTTCAATACTTACACCAAAATATAGCTGGCTTTAACTATTCAATTAGATGCTATGTGCTAACCTTTGCTGACGATATTCTAGTGGACAGCAGAGACTCGAGCAAATCTGAAATCACGATCAAGATATAACCATTCTTTAGCAAGGTAAGAAAATGATGCAACCATTTCTTAACAAGGTAAGAAAATGGTGTAATCATTCCTTAGCAAGGTAAGAAAATGATGCAACCATTTCTTAACAGGGTAAGAAAATGGTGTAATCATTCCTTAGCAGGGTAGGAAAATGATGTAATCATTCCTTAACAGGGTAAGAAAATGGTGCAATTAGACAGGAATGTTAATCAATCCTGCCAAAGCCACAGTTACGTTCTTTACACTCAACAACTGACATGATGATGGGGACAATCCTTTGTAGACATTACTGTCCTTCTAGATGAAACACTGAAGTGTCTGGAGGTAAACTTTGACAGACAACTCAAAATAACCAGCCACATTAAGTCTATCACTATCTGTGACTAGCTCTCTGGTGTTGACTGCACACTTGCATATAATATTCCAAAATAAGTACAAATGATAATCCTCTCTCTATTTCAACGATTTGTTTACTCAAAAATAATTTAGAAATTATATTTTCTAATTTTGCAATCTAGGTGTTATTGTGTTTTTTTTACTGGAAACTATATGCATAAGGCTAGTAAAGAAGATTTGTAACGATTACTGTCAGTCTTATTGTGACATAAACTTATTGTCACATAAGCTATTAATCAGTAAATCATGTTTTACCAACAAAGGGCGTTATATTCCAAGATATTTGACGTCTTGTAAATTACTAACATTTTATGTCGCATATCCAGTTGACCTGGTACCGAGGGGCAGGGGGGAGGGGGGGGTCTCGTTGATAACGGGCCATCGAGATGCTAATATGATCTTTCTTATTGAAAATTCGTAGTAAAAAGCCAGTAAAGAATGATTTGTAAAAAATTACCATCAGTCTTTGAGTGATGTAGATTACACGCATGAGGTGTTATATACCAGGATTAGCTATGATTAATGATTGGCTCTCTGTGATAGCATGGGACTTTGCATTTTGCAACGGTATAAATAATAATTAGTTTTTGTAATGAGGTGTGTGACAGTAAAATAGATTAAGCCAAATAGAAAATCAAATCCACGTGGAAGCGAGAGCGGAGGATATTTTAAGGAAATTAAGTTTTGTGGTTAAAACTTGAGGACTACGAAGTACTATGATGTAAGATTAATATAGAATTAGAAATAAATAACTCAGAGAATGAAATATGCATAAGGTAAGCCTAGAGATTAAAACGTTTCAAACATCGGTAGATAGCACCACCTGGTAGGATATACCATACCAAGTTACGACAAAACTTCCAAGCTGCGCCATCTTCATCATGGTATATACTTCGAGGATATGACTAACAATATTTTATTTAGTTAAAATATCTGCATTTTTATCATATTCGAGTCCATAAGTAGCTATAATTTAACGAAATTGTAGAGAAAAACTTGTTTCTTTAACAGACACATAAAAGCTAACGTCCACTGTAAACACGTAAAGAATGGAAATATGCATGAAAAACCTTTAAGTAATATACTTTAATATTGCATTGAATATTAGTATTTTAATAGGCGTCACTATCGTAGACAAATAATTACTTCTATTAGAAAAGATGAGACTCAACATACCTAAACTGAGCTGGACTGTGCCAACCAGAAAGTATCCTCAGTTTCAGAACTTCAGGCCGATATTTACCACACCACACCTATGTATAAACTTTACATTTACAGTCAAGTTCACAAATTTTTCAAATTAACCTAAAGTTACGACAGTCACTTAGGTTTTTCGATATTATTATTATCTGTTGCCTGCAACCTCTGGATTTTAAAGGATGTCACACCCTTCTTAAAATACAAATTCTTTCTTACAAGATGTTAAAAACACAGAATATGACTTATGATAATATGAACAGTCGATGTTCATATCAGTATTTTCCTAAAAATGTAATATTTAGGACATACATGAATTATTCTATCAGTTAAAACGTATAAAAACATTAAATTAAGATAGCGTTTGGGGTCATGTCTTACATCAATAGTCTGCACTATAAGAGGAATACTATTTACATTAAAATAAATGATTAAGTAAATATCTGTGCTGCAAGAATAAATAAATAAAAGTCTGTACTTTAAGGATAATACAAATGATAATACAATAAATAAATAAAAGCTTGTACTGTAATGATAATACTGAATACATTAAATGTAAGTCTCTCACATTAGCTGCACTTATCCAAAACAGCTGTTCGGGACTGTACTTCAAACCAATCAGAGGAAGCTCGGGACCGTTATCTTTAACCCAAGACTTGTAAGCCTAGAAGTAAAGAGACACTGTACTCAGCTCAACCAGCGTACATGACTTACAATCTTCACTTTGATTATCTGAACTTAGCATCGATGTTAGAAACTACAGTTCCATATATTAGCAGTTATATTATATCACAAAATTCATCCACTAAAACGTAACAAACATTGGGCTTTAGTTTCATTTCACATTGACCATATTTTATGAAATCCTGCCTCTACTTACTCGATAAGCTTGTTTCAGTCCTCCATTATCTGCAATGTTTTCACCTTGCGTGTTGATACCATTAATCTGTAATAATTATCAAACCTTTAGTAATATTATTGAAATAAAGGAAGAACTTGTAACATGAAAATTAAAGTTTTGTTTACGGATAAAACAAGTAATACGTTTCGCTAGGTTTACCTAGCATCGTCAGGTGGATAAAATTGAATGATGGACCTCCAAGTTATCAAGCACAAGGGAAGTGGAATTTAATGTTCTTTTAATCGTGTACACACTTGTCGACCGGTTTCTCCAATGTAAATATTACAACAGTCTTTACATGTATCAGGTCGTCAAGAAATTAATGTCGCGTTTTGGAACACTTTCATTAACCATCCCCCGAAAAACGTACATCACGTATAACAGTTAAACGAACCGCCTAAACGTCACGTTTGTGGAGCATATATAATGCTTAAAGTTTAGTACACTCTAATCCCTTATAGTGATGGCACACGACGAGAAACACATTCGGCATGTAGTGCTGTTTGAATACAAGAATGGAAACAACGCCTCTGTAGCCATAAAGAATATCAAAGAAGTTTATGGAAATGTTTTGAACGCTAGTTAAGTAAATTTCATTCAGGTGACTTTAGCCTTAAAAACTGTGATGGCAGGGGCCGGCATGTTGGAATTGATATTGATGCTCTGAAGACGCTTGTTGAATCTAACCCAAGGCAACACACTCGTGAAATGGTCATAAAATTGCATGTCTTTCATGAAACAATACGCAAACATCTAAGGAACATGGAAAAACTCCTTAAAAAAGGTGTTTGGGTGCCTCACGAACGATCATTGTTTCCAACGTGTGAACGTTGCTTCGTCTCTTCTGGCGCGTAATGCGCTTGAACCATATTTGGAGAGAATTGTCACCGGTGATGAAAAATGGATTATCTATGCGAATATTAAACGCTAAAACAATGACTCGGTCCTAGACAAAAACCCCT
>NW_013665892.1:569514-571575 GCF_000517525.1 Limulus polyphemus
GCGAACTATCAATGCAGAGATATATGTATAGTCAGCAACTGGAACGTTTAAATCAAGCCCTTCATCAGCAACGTCCTTCACTCGTCATCGGAAAGGTGTTCTTCTTCTCCACAACAATGCACTTCCACATGTGGCACTTTTGACGCAACACAAGATCATGGAGTTGGGTTGAGAAGTTCTCCCAAACAAACCATATTTTCCAAATATAGCACCATCAGATACCATTCTTTTTCGTTCGCTGCAACATCATCTTAATGGGAAAAGGTATGCAAGTGTGGAAGGTGTTAAAGAGGATATCGACATGTTTTTTTGCTTCATAGCCATGTGATTTCCTTAATCAGGGCATTAACAACCTGATTGTAAGATGGAAAATCATAATCGATAAGAATGGAGACTATTTCATTTAATAAATATTTTGTTTTGATATATACGCTGTTCGGGTTGTTCATCTAAAAAAAAGCAACATTAATTTCTTGACGACCTAGTAATTTAATACAAGGATCCTGAAATGCCCTTGTCAAAAATTGTGTGCGAACACACACAAAAAAGTACCTTCCCTTATGTTTCAGCACATGGCTCAAAATAAACACTTGTTTTTTTTTCGGAGAGAATAATACAAATAGAAGAAAAATCAAAGAATATTTCCTTATTGAAAAAAACAACAACCTAGAATTAACCAGTATACAGGTGTAAAATTATAATTGTCTTCGTTTTCCCCCTATATAACACTTGTATTTTATTTGTTTTATCTTTGCTGCCGAGCGATGTAGTATCATATTTGATACTATAAAACGTAACGGTTTTGTTTCATCATTGAATTGTATCCGCCTCAGTAACATTGTTGCGAAAGCTAGAGATATACAGTATAGACAACCAAAACTTAATGAAGTTCACAGACTTAACTAATTAAAGTTAACTAGTTTGTTTCTGTACATCTAGTATTTAGTAGAAGCAGGAGTATCCGTCCCCAGGACGGAAGTTATGTAAAATTATGATTAAAGAAAGATTATCTTAGGACATGAAAAGCCGCTTCCCTTACATAAATTGTAAAAAGCGATTGTGAACATGCTATTTCATTTGAAAAAGAAAACAATGAAGAAACTGTTCTCTGTCCTGTTGAAAGCTACAATAATAATAAACAAGAGGATTCCACTTTGTCAGAAACAAATCCACAGAATAATGTTGCTAAGCTAAAAGAGGATGACCTAATAAATATTTTAACACACAGGGATATTGGATTTATGAAGTTTGATACAACAGGCTCAACAATTGTAACACATGGACATCGCACAGAGATTGTTAAAGTTGAAGCACATGAATTTCAACATAAAGAAGGTCCATTTGATGCCAAAGATGGGCGTTCTATGACTGCATTTTGGTTCAAACGACGCCTTCTGAATGGACAAGAGGTCAATCGTTCCTGGTTGGTGTATTCACCTCTACATAAAGCAGCATACTGCTTTTGTTGTCTTCTTTTTTCATCTGGCATGTATGACATCCAATAGTCGGTCTGCTTTCAAAACACAGGGTGGATTCTCTAAGTGGAAAAAAAAATTAAAAGTTAAATGCCCATGAAAATAGTAACAGTCATCGTGAGTCATTTGCTGCTTTGAAAGAAACTGAGCGCCGAATTCGTCTTCAAAGTGGCATTGATGAAGAGCTGCAAAGGCAAATTCAGCAAGAAAAAATAAATGGAGAGATGTACCGCGACGGCTGCTGGATTGTACACAATATTTAGCTTCTCAGAATCTTGCATTTCGTGGTCATACTGAGGACATAACCTCAAATGAAAACCCTGGAAATTTCCTGTCACTTTTGCAGTTATTAGCAAAGTATAAGTAATGAGAGAGTATTTAGAGCATGTTAAAAACAAACAAACGTCAACATCTTATCTTTCTCTTGTTTGTTTGTTTTTAACATGCTCTAAATACTCTCTCATTACTGATACTTTGCTAAAAACTGCAAAAGTGACAGGAAATTTCCAGGGTTTTCATTTGAGGTTATGTCTTCAGTATGACCACGAAATGCAAGATTCTGAGAAGCTAAATATTGTGTACAATC
>NW_013665892.1:572352-584247 GCF_000517525.1 Limulus polyphemus
TTTTATCAACCAGTTTTATAATCCATGTACACCACAAATGACTGGCTTCTCATATAGAACATAAGTTTCTAAACTAGGGTTATAACAGAAATTTATTCTGCATGCTTGAAAGATTAGTCTAACTATGTGACTTGGAACAATACTGGATGATATAAATATCAAAATGGTTTACAAATTATGTAAGTACACCTAGTAGGTTATACTTCATTAGTTCCAGATTTACAGTTGTGATATCGTGAGATGTTATATTGTGACTTTATTTTAGGCCTGTGCAAGGCGGTAATTAATTCTTTATGTTATTGTCATTAAGTGGTTAATGAGTCAAAAACAAATAATCAAAACATTTCAGATGTGGGGGGCGCCAAAAGTGTCTTTGCCCCGGGGTGCTGAGAACCCTTGCTACGCCACTGATTTTGGTGAAGATCCACCCCCAACCTGCGAAGTAGTTACATCGACATACAACAGACAATACTATTATATTTATATAGACATATAATACAAAGCATTCATATGTAGTTAACACAGTTGTGCTCAGGATATTATTATTTCTAACAGCCTTCAAGTCTAATGCACAACATTATATTTTATGTTGCCAATCTAACAAAATTAGCACAGTAGCTAATGCATCTAAACCTTCAATCCATTTTCTGGAACAGTGTAGTTCCCGTACTGTTCTATTATACATTGGGCCTTCTCCCGAAACAACTGATCTGTCTGTGGCTCCCACCAGTTCTCGTTGTTTCCGTCTTTATTGAACTGACGCCCTGTAAAAAAAAATATTGTTCGAATTTTTGCTAAGTCTGTCGTTTTAGTCTGCATGGGTAAGATTGGCATTTATATACATAGAGGTTTTGTTTCAGCTCTAATTAACAAAACCGAAAACTTATTATTATTTCGTAAATACAAAGCACGTACATATATACCTCTAGCTACCTTGCTGTGTTGCTACAACATGCTCATCCTGACTAAAACCTTTCTAATAGTAGCAAATACAATACCACACTATCACTATTAAGTACGATAATATCTAGATTATACCGAATAATTAAAAACAAAATGTCATTGATAAGCTTCGTTACCCAAGTTAATAATTATGAAAAAAAAATCGGAATATTTATAGTCCAATCTTTCGTACAGATTAAGAGGCACATACCCAGTTTCAACTCTAATATACAACAAAAACGTTATGATCCAGAATAAACTTGTAGGAGTCTAAAACTTTTCTTTTTTTACTTATAACTAATATAAAATAAAATCTACACATTCTCGACTCATTCCAACAAAAAACTAAAATATTCAAAACACTTCTTGATTGACTTTAAAAGTAACACTATCTGGACTAATACTAAAAATATTAACAAGAACTACAATGACATGCATTTAAAACGACGTCGTGCATGTAATGCTTGATAGAAACAAAAATGACTTACTGCCAAGATCACTTCTATAAAAAGGACATACTACCAAGATCAATCCTCCAAGAAATAAATCTACTAAGATTAACCCTTTTATAAGAATATTTACCAAGCTCAGTACCATAAAAATAACGTATTGCCAAGATCACTTCTATAAAAAGAATGTACTGCCAAGATCAACCCTCTAAAAAGACATCTACCAAAATCAATCCTATAAAAATGACACCTATCAAGATCAATCCAATAAAAAGGATATCTACCAAGATCAGTCCTATAAAAAGGACATCTATCAAGATCAATACAATTAAAAGGATATCCACCAAGATCAGTCCTATAAAAAGAAGGTACTACTAATATCATTTCTATAAAAATGGAATACTACCAAGATCAATTCTATAAAAAGGACATACTACCAAGATCAGTTCTATAAAAAGGGCATACTACCAAGATCAGTCCACTAAAAAGGACACACTACCAAGATCAATTCTATAAAAAGATCATAATACCAAGATCAATCCTCTAACAAAGGACATATTACCAAGATCAATTCTATAAAAAGCTTATCTACCAATATCAATTTTATAATAAGGATATCTACCAAGATCAATTTTATAATAAGGATATCTATCAAGATTAATTCTATAAAAAGGGAATACTAACAAAAATCAGTTACAGAACATTTCTAAATTAATGAATTATATATCAACAACTGGTAGAGCTGAATTTTCAAAGAAACATTGTACATGCTTGTTTTTTGACTCTCATTAACATAAAACTGTGATCTACGTACTGCCAAGTATTTACGATTAAAATTGTTATCTAACCAAATTCTTTCATTATAGAAAAAAACTGTGAATTGAAAGTTCATTTAGCAAAATATTGTTATAATAAAATGAAACAATTTTAGAAAATAGAATTATATAGAATGCTATTACATTTTAACTGTACAAAATGAACATTTCCAAAGACATGTTAAAGTACAAATATGCAATGATAAAATCAAACACAAAGAATATTTCAATTTTTATAAAAATGTTTTAGGTAAAGCATATTTTGGTATTTCAAGATTATTAACCTAAAAGGTTCCAGACTTCTTCAATACTGTCATAAATTTACATTTTCTTTACATCAATTTTTAGCAGTCCCATTCTCTCTCATTTTCCAAAAATACTTTAATCATTAACACTTAGTTTTATATTTGAAAAAAAAAAGATTTCATTGATGAAAAGAGAAATTAAGAATAGCCTCACAAAAGCCTGTATTTTTATTGTTAAAAAGCTGGATGATTCGAATTTTGGAGCAGCATTAGTTTTACTGTTCTGATATGCCCATAGCTTGAAGAGAGATAAAAATATTAAAGAAGTTTTGGCAGTTTGTTAATCCCTTTTATTTTCTTTTTTGTGTGTGTGTGTAGATTTTTAACTTCAAACATGTTTTATTTTCATTTATAGTTCTATGAATAAGGCTACTACACATGTAGTAATTTACATATTCCTTAATTGACAACATTCTAAGTCATGCCAACTGTTTGTGCTTTGCCTGCATGTATGATAAAAATTCATGGTTTAATCTCTATTCTTTAAATGGCATTGCAGTAAAACTGACTGTTAGCTTCTGATAATTTCGAAATTCTAAGTTGTTTTAGTGATGAGCGAGCTCCTTGTATTAAGGAATCACTCAGCATTCATTATCTTCAACCTAAACTCAATGAAAATACATTAAACAAAATTATGTTTTATCAAATGTACAAGATATTATGACATTTTTTTGTTACCTTAGATTTAACACTTCTTATCTCATTTGATGATTCCCTTCCTCATTAGTTTACTCAGGGTAGGCAGACAATGTATGAGATAAGTACACTAATCTTCGAACTTAGAACAACTAGATAATATGATTAGTTATAAGCTTGTCACAACTGTTAAGTATATAAAAGTATTTCTCACCAGAAACTAAAACATAACATTTTTGTAACACATACACATTTTCCAGATCTATACTGACCTCTGTCATCAAACCCATGAGTTATTTCATGTCCTATGACAAAGCCGATTCCTCCATAATTCATATAGCTGAAAAAGGTATTATTGAAAATGCAAGTAATTAAATTTAGTTATTTAGTTAGTTTCCTTATGATATTTTTAATAATCATCACCAAATCAGAAAACTTAACATAAATAATACAAATTTTACTTTACTTCTAATTATTAATTGTAAAAACAATAACCAAAAGAAACACTGTACTAGCTACATCAAATTACCAGTAGACCCACTTTTCCATAGCACAAGATCATTGATTTATGTCAAACAGCTTACATCATCTATAAAACCACTAACAACTCCAAAGTAGTAAACTCTCACCTCTGTATCTGGATAAACACGTTTTCCCACCGATTCATATCTCCACAAACAAACACTTATATTGCAATACCAGATGATTCAAATTCTCTTGCCAAAAAATTCACGACTCTATACCAAAAGATTCAATAATGTATGCCACACCTCATACAAACAACTCCAAGTCAGAAAACTTACACCTACATGTCTGAAAAAAAAGTTTTTATACCATCTCACATCTCCATACAGGAAGACTCATATTGTGATGAACAAAAAGTTGGACCCTGAGTCTAATCATATTCCTACTAACCCTAGAAGAATACCAGATGGTTCACATTCTCTTCCTAAAAGACTCACAACACTATACCTAAAGATTCAATAATGTATCTCACACTTCATACAAAAATACTAACAACTCTATACCAGAAAACTCTCACTTTCACACCAAGAGATTCCCTTATTCATTCCTCGGGTTTCTTTCTTCCATATTCAACAAGAAATATCTACATGCTTAGAGATGCACAGCTCCATGTCAGAAGACTCACATCTCATGTCAAGAGACTTGAATCTCTATACCAGAAAATTCATACTCGCATATCTGAAGAAACGCATTTCCTTACGTATTCATACCTCCACAGAAGAAGATTCATATTGCAATACTAGATGGTTCACATTCTCTTATAAAAAACTCACAACCAAAAATTCAATAATATCATCTCTTACAAAAATAATAAAACCTTTATAACAGAAAACTCACATCTCCACAACTAAGTACTCCCTTCTTCAAGCCTTTGAGACCCACATACCAGAATAAAAACATCTCCATAGTGAAATACTTCCCTTCTTCTTACAAAGCGACTCATACCACCATACCAGAAATTCCATAACTCCTAATAAAAAGCTCACAACTCTATACCAAAAACACATATCCCCATAGTAGAATACTCTCATTTCTATACCAGAAAATCTATAACTCCTAATAAAAAGCTCACAACTCTATACCAAAAACACATATCCCCATAGTAGAATACTTTCATTTCTATACCAGAAAATCCACTTATACATCATGTAGAGCCAGATTAACTTTGATGGGGTCCGGGGCTTCTAAATTTTGTGGGGTCCTTTTAGGCATATTCAATTTCTTTGTTTACTGATTTTCCACCCCTTAACTAATTTTAAATACTGTTCAAGTCTCAAATTGTAACTTTTACAGTTCACGTGCATGTAGGGAATAAATTGTTGTTATTTTTTAATTTAGAATATGACTTTATACAAAATGAGTAATTAAGACGACTGGGAGTACCCAAAGATATCACCTCAGTGGGGAGTCGACATGTGAGGGGAGGTCAGAGGATGCCATCTGAAGGTAGCATAACTATTATGTAATGTGCAAAATATGTCAACACCTGAGGACTACATAACTGTTATTATAGGCACCAGAAGGCAGTGACGTCCACGAAGCGGCACTAGAGGGTGCGTTTGCTACGGATGACGTCATAGTTCCATGAAGTGGCACCAGAGCGCTGCTGCTTTAGGGTGGGGTAACATCATAGTTCAATACCAGAGGGCCTATTACTATAAACAGACACTGTTAACAAAGTTCTATAGGCAGATGGTGTTACTAAGGGTAGTGCTTGTATAAGTGAATGGTCTTACTAAGGTTCTATAGACGGAAGTTTTACTAGATATATTACATGTGATTTACATAAATAGATGGCAATTCCATAAGTGGACAATGATACTTAGGTTCTACAGACTGGCAGGGTTACTAAAGTTCTATTCGTGGATGTGTTACTAAGGATAGTTATTTTTATACTCAGATAGTCTTACTAAGGTTCTATAGGTGGATCGTGTTACTAAGGGCAGTGTTTGTATAGTTGGATGGTGTTACAAAGTGGATTGGTCTAATTAAAATGCACAGATGGTCTTACTAGGCATATTGTGTGTATCTTATAAAGGCAGACAGTGTTTCTATAAATAGACAGTGTTACTATACTTCCGTAAGTTGCATACAAGTTTCAAGTGGTCTCAACTTATGTTTACAGTTTTCATTTATGTATTACATGTGTTTTACAAAGGCAGATAATTTTTCTAGAGGTGGAAAGTGTTACAACACTTCTAAAGAACTGCATATAGATTTTAACTCGTCTCAACTTATGTTTACAGTTTTAATTTATATATTACATGTGTTTTACAAAGGCAGATAATTTTTCTAGAGGTGGAAAGTGTTACAACACTTCTAAAGACTGCATATAGATTTTAACTCGTCTTAACTTATGTTTACAGTTTTCGTTTATTTAATACGTGTTTTACAAATATGGATGGTGTTACTAGGTAAATTGTGTTACTAAGGTTCTATATATGTAGATGGTATTACTTGGCAAATTGTGTTAGTAGAGTTAGTGCTAATAGGGCAGATGATGTTTCGATAAATAGGTAGTTCAATAGGATGATAATCTTATTGTTTCAACATGTGATTAGATCATCAACATTGTTTAGATTTAATCATATGTCCTAAAAGTTAGAAGTAAATACATTATTCTATTGAGACAGCTATTATAACACTGTTACATAGATCAGCTTTTATCACACATATTATCTTAATTTGTACATTATTTGGCAAATATTATATCCAATAATTTAACTTATGTACTCTTACAATTATCTGTAGCTTCACTAATTCATTAGATCCATACTTTTTGCTTCTATATTTAACTTACGTGACATACATTTTGCATTTTCTGATGTCTTACATGTAAAAAAAATGTTGCTAACTCATTTCTATAATTAATATATTGTATAACATCTATTCGACTTTAAAAGAATGCTTATTTAAATCTCATTTAGATTTATAAGTTGATTTGTCTCACTAAAGTTTAAAGGATCTATTTAGATAGTTATGTTTAACCATTACAGTTCTTATCTTTCTGTAGATATTTTCACATATATTTGTCTAGAGCCTGTTTCTTGCAGGTTTGAAACTTTATTACTAAGCACAATAGTGCTTAGTATGTAGGGATGGGGCGAGAAAACTATGGTTGTCACATTCAATCTATTACTCTATGATACTTGAAAATTACTGCTAAAGTTAATTTATAGCCTTATTTGAATACCTAATTGCCATTATCGAGTGTTTCACAGCTTGTGAGACTCCTAATATTATTTAAAACTGTTGCTAAAGTAGAGAACTTGGAACTAGTTAAAAAACCGAAGTGTTCATCTTTCTTTTTTATTTTCCCATGCTAGCCATATAATGTGTGAAGTTTTTGCAATGGCTTTAGTATGACAGAAAAGCATTTTAAGATTACTTGGGAGTAGGCTATCATTAAGCACAGTAGTGCTTAGTATAAGTTAAAAAACAATTGTAGTGTAAATGATGTTATCATTACCCCTTGAAGTTAGCTTTCTTAGAAAAATCTGGTTTTTCCTTTAAAAAGCTTAATTACAGGGTAAAAGAGGAATCACCAGCCAACCTAGATGACTGTACCAGGTAGAATACTGAATTCTTTATATACTAAACACAATCTGTGTCGTTATGATCTTGAAGTTCCAAAACATATATAATTTCGGTTTTTGTTCCACAATTCCTTGAACTAAATACAATTGTAAGACAGAAGTAAGTGATATGATTTCATATGTGCAGACTTATATGTTAGAAATTAATAATAATACAATAGTTATAGATGAGGAAACACAGCCTTTCAAATATGGTTGTCACTGATATTTTGAATAGTGTTTGCTTTGACTGCAAGGTTGCGTTTTATCAGGCAAGATCTGTGGAAGATACTGGTAAAACAGATGAACCTGTATTATAGCATATATATATGGTCCCCGAGCTCCAGCTCCTGCATATATGTCAAACGACTCAAACCCTTACAGAAATACTAACAATATAATAGCAGAAGACATACATCTCAACACTGAAAGACCCCACCGCCATGTCAAGAAACTCATACTTTCAAATCAAAAACACTCACAACTTAGATACCCTCACACCTCCATAGTAGAAGTCTAACAACTCTTAGAAAGAGACTCAAACTATCCCTAATGTTCAAAGTCATATTTGCAGCCCTTTTTATTATGTACCATCATAGGACGTCTGCCAAAAGTCTTACTAAGGTCTTATAAATGGTTACAGTACCTTATTAATTTTAAATCAAAATTTTTATTGGTAAATCTCAACACTTTATTCAGTTTATTGTCGCACTTGGAAGAAGGATTTAGACATTTTTCTAATAAGTATAACTAAGCCCTTTCATTTTTCCATAGCATCAATCTTCTTACTCTTACACAAAAAATGTCTTCCTAATTGCCATACTTCATGTCATACATCTCAGCTTTGCAACTATTTTATTAATTTATGGCCCACTCAATTAAGCTGTCAAATTTTTCTTCATCACAGAAAAAGTCTGTATGGTATCAGCTCGAAACATCGCTTCAGAAACGTTACAATATAAAGAGCTACCACATTTTTGAGATCAATTACGAACAACAGATATACCATAAAGGATCAATGTGTGAACGCACTAGTGCCATTATACTAACTACTGGAATGCACATTTATCACCAATGTTTGTTTTCTATTTTCAAAGTAACTTTTTTTTTACCAAATACAAAAGTCAATCCTCAGAATTTGCAGGCGATGTTATTGCAGTACATTGTTCACATACCAAATGGTTCAACTAAGAACTACACTCCCTTCCTAGACTCAAACCGCCTTTCATAATTTCATACTACATGCACTTATAAAAACACTCACATAATATGGCTTCTGACTAATCATTCTTACACTTATGTACGTTAAAAAGACCATTTTAGCTGTTCAATAAGCATTATTTACTATTAATCATTATACTTAAATTCTTACTTCGGCCTGTCTTTTCCAAAGAATACGCCCTGCAAGATTCCAGCCGGGAATTCTGTGAATCCATTTAAAATAGGTCTTCACATTAATGAGAGCCTTGGTCAAATAAATACGGATTTCATAAAGAAATGTTGAGACAATAATCATTACAAACTATTAAATTCCTTACTGCTTTTTTTTAAATACTGCATATCCAAAGCTGATTGTAACAATGCTCACAAAATAATTCGTTGAGTTATGCATAGATTACACCATACGTTAGACTAACAAAAATATTATATATTGTATCAAGATCTTTTATTTAAATAACTTTATAAAGCTTGGAAAACTTTATAGCAAAAATATTAACCTTTTTTTTTAGTCCCGAGGCCGCTTATGACCGTTAGGGCACCTTAGATGTTAAAGTATTATCAGTGATTCTCGGGCAGATTTACCTAGTGGTGCCCATAATTTAGTAGTGAAAGATAAGAGGGAAGGTATTTAACACCATCCACTGCAAATTCTTGGGCTACTCTTTTACCTAGAAATAGTGGGATCGACCAACACATTATAACGTCCAACGGTTAAAAGGGCGAGCATCTTTGGCAACGGGTTTCGAACCTGCGACGTGCAGATTGCCATGCCAGATCCCAGGTATTGGGCTAAGAGAAACAAAATGATTAAAGCTATTGAATAAAGTTTTATCCATGATGTTATTTCATGAATAAATACTTGTACTAGTTAAGTTCTGAGTTGTGAAACCAGTTTTATTAACTTGTAATAAAAAAAATAATATTGAAGGTATCTAAAGAAAATAATCCGCAGTTTATTTGCTTTCGTTACAGATTTGCCAACGTCTATTAAAGTGTCAAAATTGTTGGTACTTTTTAGTTTAGGTGTCCAACAATCTATGATAGTGTGTTATATAACAGGAAAATCTTTCTCTACCAATCACGTAAGAATCTGTTTGGTAGAAAGTTGAAAGTTGCTAAATACCTGAAGCAGATGTTGGAACATGCATGTATTTCTGCTCTATCAAAGTAAAAAGTGTGTATAAGGCTATAAATATCCTTTCGTTAAAGCGAATCCTACATCGCAGACCGAGTATGACCTAGTGGATAGCGTAGCAGACTGTGAACTCAAGAGTCAGTGGTTCGCGTCCGGTTTTCGGTGTCGTTGGTTTGTTATTAAATGACGACCAAATACCACTATTTGAATTATAGTAGCCCAAGAGTTAGCGGCGGGTGCTGTTCATTAGATACCTTCCATGTAGTCTATCAGTCCCAAATTATGGGCGACTAGCGCAGATAGTCCTTATGATATCTGCTTTTCGTTTTTTATATATTTTTTATTTACCCTAATCTATTGGTTTCTCTTCGTGTACGCATGCTTAAAAATGTTCAGTGATCTTATAAGATAATATATCTAAAATATAATGAAACTAGATATAAACAATAATCTTATAAGATAATATATCTAACACATAATTAAACTAGATATAAACAATAATCTTATAAGATAATATATCTAAAATACAATTAAACTAGATATAAACAATAATCTTATAAGATAATATATCTAAAATATAATTAAACTAGATATAAACAATAATCTTATAAGATAATATATCTAAAATATAATTAAGCTAGATATAAACAATAATCGTGTAAGATAATATATTCAAAATATAATTAAGCTAGATATAAACAATAATCATATAAGATAATCTATTCAAAATATAATTAAGCTAGATATAAACAATAAGCTTATAAGATAATCTATTCAAAATATATTTAAACTAGATATAAACAATAATCTTATAAGATAATCTATTCAAAATATAAATAAGCTAGATATAAACAATAAACATGTAAGATAATATATTCAAAATATAATTAAGCTAGATATAAACAATAAACATGTAAGATAATATATTCAAAATATAATTAAGCTAGATATAAACAATAATCATATAAGATAATCTATCCAAATTATAATTAAACTAGATATAAATAAGTGAATACTTTAAACATACGAATGCTGTTCTCCATGGAACTATAATAGGCATTTACGTCAGCCGCACGGGCATATTTCTTCCAGCTGTAAAGAAAGAGGGATGATTATTATATTTCATAAAGCACTTACTCTCTGGCCATTCCACATAACAACTGTTAGAAGGATAGAGTAAAAGTTTATAGCTTAAAATAAAAAAGGAAACAAACAACAATTTTGATTTTTGAAACTTCATTGTGAAAATATCGATAAACTAAATACACTTTAAAGCCTTAGTTAGTTTAGAGAAAAATGTTTCTTTCATTCTTGCTAATATTCTTTTTTATATCCTTAACATAACAATATTATCATTCTTTCCGCAGCTGTACATAACAATATTATCATTCTTTCCGTAGATGTACATAATAATATTATCATTCTTTCCGTAGCTGTACATAAAAATATTATCATTCTTTCCGTAGCTGTACATAACAATATTATCATTCTTTCCGCAGCTGTACATAACAATATTATCATTCTTTCCGTAGCTGTACATAACAATGTTATCATTCTTTTCGCAACTGTACATAAAAATATTATCATTCTTTCCGTAGCTGTACATAACAATATTATCATTCTTTCCGCAGCTGTACACAACAATATTATCATTCTTTCCGCAGCTGTACATAACAATACTATCATTCTTTCCATAGCTGTACATAACAATATTATCATTCTTTCCGCAGCTGTACATAACAATATTATCATTCTTTCCGCAGCTGTACATAACAATATTATCATTTTTTCCGCAGCTGTACATAACAATATTATCATTCTTTCCGTAGCTGTACATAACAATATTATCATTCTTTCCGCAGCTGTACATAACAATATTATCATTCTTTCCGTAGCTGTACATAACAATATTATCATTATTTTCGTAGCTGTACATAATACTATTATCATTCTCTCCTTAGCTATAGATAACAATATTATCATTCTTTCCGTAGCTGTACATAACAATATTATCATTCTTTCCGTAACTATTCATCCCAATATTATCATTCTTTTCGTAGCTGTACATAACAATATTATCATTATTTCCGTAGCTGTACATAACAATATTATCATTCTTTCCGCACATTCTTAGATATTTTGCTGTGTTTATAGCACACATCATGTTTCAGTTTTTATCTTTATAAAATAATATTATTATTTGTCCCATTTCTCCAATTTCCTGTTCAATCCCGTCTTGCTCCTTCAGAACACAACCTTATACTCTCCTTCCTGTTCAATCCCGTCTTGTGT
>NW_013665892.1:585078-593587 GCF_000517525.1 Limulus polyphemus
TTCCTGTTCAATCCCGTCTTGTGTCTATACAACACAACCTTATACTCTCCTTCCTGTTCAATCCCGTCTTGTGTGTATACAACATAACCTTATACTCTCCTTCCTGTTCAATACCGTCTTGTGTTTATGTAACATAACATTATACTCTACTTCCTGTTCCATTACAACACAGTTCTAAGCACTTTCCTCCGCCTCACAACACTATGTTATCTATATTCTGCAAAATACTATTATAGATCCTGGCAATCCTTACATCCTTATGATCTTAATATTACTTTACTTTCCATAAAGTTGCAACACAGTCATACTTTCATTTCAATGCTTCAAATATAAAGCTTAGTTCACCTACCCTAACCTAACCTTTTTAAACTTTATAATATCAACTTACTTTCCTTTCTTATTGGGCTCCCGGAGTCTGCCATATTCGTAATCTGTGGTCCACAATCTTGTATTCTGAACATTTTCAAAATAGTTATCCGACGTCACAGTTAGCTGAAATTGTGTGAAAGAAAGCTTACTAACATTTTAAGTTTATAAATATGTACCAAACATTAAAAGATTCAGCAGAAACAACAAAATATAAATGTTTTTATTGTTATTAATAGAATTTCATAGCACTGTTTTAAATTATAAAAGAATAGTTAATAGTATTCGGTAAAAACAAATATAATGTCAGAAATACTGTAATTCACGGAATTCTGAAATGTCAGGTTTTTATGTATGTAGAGGCCGGATTCTTTACAGTAGGTGTCTGTGACTTGTTGGCGATGGAAGCTAACAATAATAGGAAAGCACATAATCCACTTGTCTTAAAATATGTTCAATACAAGTCAAACGTATCTACAAAAATTTGTTTCACTATTGGTTATCAAAGTTGTATCTGAAGCTTTAAATAATTATATTTTCTTGTCAAATGTCCACGCAGACTAGTTAAGTTACTTTCAGTTACTTTAGAACTCAACTGAAAAGACGAATTATTTTTTCTACTCTGTGCACAATCTGTGATAGATTTACTTATTTTACCCCGTGGGTTACCAGAGTTGTATCCAGAACTTCAAATAATTGTCTCCTTTTCATCAAAATTCACACAGGCGGGTTCAATTACTTGAGAACACACACTTTGACAAGATAAATGGTTCTCCTTTATCTCTGTTATTACGATACCACTGTGATACTCACTTTAAATATTGTCCGTTATGGCTAAACTAACGATCACACAGTCTAACTTCACCTTCACTAGCTTAACTTTTTCTGACTTAACTTGCACTCAATTGGTCGCCTATATATATATATACTGCCCCACTGAAACCTAGAACTTTCTATAAACTACGAGACGCTATGATGTAACAATACTCACTTAAAGAAACGAGAAAAATGCAGTAAGTTCGAGTAATGACATCAAATTACAACAATTGAATTACACACACAAAGTACGAGTTACATAACGAAATTTGTCATAACTATCGCCTTTAAAATAATTAACTTTAACACTCTTGTTATGAAAACAAAATAATCATTAAATATTAGATCACTAAATTAACTAAATAATAATTCTTATACTAAACAGTCTTGTATATCCAAAATAACATCTATAACAATAATGGAAACAAAATTTAATATTTGTCTTAGAAGATATTTAATATAAGGATTCTTCCTTCTTACGTTTTCATACAACTCTGTCAACTTATCCTCATCAAGAAGTTCGTCTGGGTAGCCTATGTGGGATTGAATGGCATGAGCCTAGAAACAAAAACAACAAAAAACAAAGCGTGGCACATTACTTTTAATATATATATATTTTACAGCCAGTTTTAAACTGATTTAACAATATGAAGAAGAGCGTGTTATGATTGTTTAGTACAGAAATACATAGTGTAACTATTCTGGGTGATACATAGTGTAATTATTCTGGATGATACGTGCTGTAATTATTCTGGATGATATCGTATTGTAACTATTCTGGATGATATCGTATTGTAACTATTTTGGATGGTACGTAGTATAATTCGTCTGGATGATACATAGTGTACCTATTCTGGATGATACGTAGTGTACCTATTCTGGATGATACGTAATGTAACTATTGTGAATGATATGTTGTGTAACTATTCTGAATCATACACAGAATAACTATTTTAGATGATATTTAGTGTAACTAGTCTGGATGATACGTGGTACAGCTATTCTGGGTGATACGTAGTGTAACTTTTTTGAAAGATACCTAATGTAACTACTCTAGATGATACGTTGTGTAACTATTCTGGATGATACATAGTGTAACCAATTTGGATTACACCTACTGTACCAGTCTGGAATAATTCGTATTTTAACTAGTCTGTATAATACTTAAGGTAACTATTCTGGATGATACCTAGTGTAACTGGCTTGGATGATAAGTAGTGTAATTATTCGGGATGGTACGTGGTGTAACTATACTTGATTATCCTTAAGGTAAGTATTTTGGATGATACCAAGTGTAACTATTCTGAATAATATGTAGTGCAGCTATTCTGGATGATAGGTAGTGTAACTATTCTGGATGATACACAGTGTAACAATTCTAGATAATCATTAGTGTAACTATTCTAGATAATCATTAGTGTAACTATTCTAGATAATCATTAGTGTAACTATTCTGTATGATACATAGTGTAACTATTCTAGATAATCATTAGTGTAACTATTCTGTATGATACATAGTGTAACTATTCTAGATAATCATTAGTGTAACTATTCTGGATGATACATAGTGTAACTATTCTAGATAATCATTAGTGTAACTATTCTGGATGATACATAGTGCAGCTATTCTGGGTGATGCGTAATGTAACTATTCTGGATGATACCTAGTGTATATAATCTGTATGATATATTGTGTAACTATTCTGAACGATATCTTACTGTGCAGCTACTCTCTATGATACGTAGTTTGACTAGTCTGATTGGTACTTAGTATAACTTGTCTGGATGATAATTAGTGTAACTATTCTGTATGATAAATAGTGCAGCTACTCTCTATGATACGTAGTTTGACTAGTCTGGATGGTACTTAATGTAACTCGCCTGGATGATATTTAATTTAACTATTCTAAATGATATATATATTGCATCTATTCTGGATGATTCACAATGTATCTATTTTGGATAATACGCAGTGTAGCTATTGGGGATGATACTTAGAGTAATATTCTGGATGATATGTAGAAACTAGTCTTCATGTATCGTATTGTAACTATTCTGAATGATAAGTGGTGCAGTTATGTTGGATGGCATGTAATGTAACTAGTCTGGATTATACGTAGTGTAATTATTCACAAAGATATGATGTATAATTATTCTGTATGATACGTAGTATAACTAGTCTGGATGATACGTAGTATAACTAGTCTGGATGATACGTAATATAACTAGTCTGAATGATACGTAGTATAACTAGTCTGGACGATACGTAGTATAACTAGCCTGGACGATACGTAGTATAACTAGTCTGGATGATACGTAGTATAACTAGTCTGGATGATACGTAGTATAACTAGTCTGGACGATACGTAGTATAACTATTCTAGATGATACGTAGTGTAATTATTCTCAAAGATATGATGTATAATTATTCTGTATGATACGTAGTATAACTAGTCTGGATGATACGTAGTATAACTAGTCTGGACGATACGTAGTATAACTAGTCTGGATGATACGTAGTATAACTATTCTAGATGATACGTAGTGTAATTATTCTCAAAGAATAGTATAACTATTCTAGATGATACGTAGTGTAATTATTCTCAAAGATATGATGTATAATTATTCTGTATGATACGTAGTATAACTAGTCTGGATGATACGTAGTATAACTAGTCTGGATGATACGTAATATAACTAGTCTGGATGATACGTAGTATAACTAGTCTGGACGATACGTAGTATAACTAGTCTGGATGATACGTAGTATAACTAGTCTGGATGATACGTAGTATAACTAGTCTGGACGATACGTAGTATAACTAGTCTGGACGATACGTATAACTAGTCTGGATGATACGTAGTATAACTAGCCTGGACGATACGTAGTATAACTAGTCTGGACGATACGTAGTATAACTAGTCTGGACGATACGTAGTATAACTAGCCTGGACGATACGTAGTATAACTAGCCTGGACGATACGTAGTATAATTAGTCTGGACGATACGTAGTATAACTAGCCTGGACGATACGTAGTATAACTAGTCTGGGTGATACGTAGTATAACTAGTCTGGACGATACGTAGTATAACTAGTCTGGATGATACGTAGTATAACGAGTCTGGACGATACGTAGTATAACTAGTCTGGACGATACGTAGTATAACGAGTCTGGACGATACGTAGTATAACTAGTCTGGATGATATGTAGTATAACTAGTCTGGATGATACGTAATGTAACTATTCTAGATGATACGTAGTGTAATTATTCTCAAAGATACGATGTATAATTATTCTGTATAATACGTAGTATAACTAGTCTGGATGATACGTAGTATAACTAGTCTGGACGATACGTAGTATAACTAGTCTGGATGATACGTAGTATAACTAGTCTGGATGATACGTAGTATAACTAGTCTGGACGATACGCAGGGTAAGTGTTCTGGATGTAGAGATTCTTCTGGCTTGTAACTTATAATGCTCCATATTTCATTTAAAATACTATATCTACGGTTTGTTAACGCTATTTTATTTATTTCAGTTAGAAAGAAAAATATGTTAAAATGGTGTATTTACAAACTTATATCTCTTAAGAGAGCTTCTGGATACATTTGTATTCCGTATTTTGTGAATTTACTCTAACTGTTACTGTTCATACAATATTCGAATTCCTGCTTAATGTTTTCACGTCTTTACATTTGTTAATAACTAATTAATATCTCTAGAGCTATTTGAATACAAAATGTTCACCGTTACCGACCTTTTCTTTCGCTTTCTGTTTAGTTTTTTCATCCATCCAGTGAAGTTCGTCCAACATCTTTACGAATTCTTTGTGAATATAGTTGACAATCTCAAGTGCCTTGATTAATGTAATAACAAGTATCATTCACGTATACTCTTTCTATGTATTTAATGTAATATGTTAATCCAAAATTTCCCTTAATAGTCTGAAATTATTGTTTAATAATGTATAATAGTACAGCCTTCAATACATTATCACCAATACCGAGGACTTTTCAAACCAACTGTGACATACATCATAAGTATACAACGATGGCTAAGATAATATATATATAATTTTTACCGACTTAGACTAAAAATAAAACACGAAGGCTTCTTAAACTATCGATTTCCACAAGTGATTTTCCCTGCAGGCGTGCCACGTTTTCATTAGATCACAATAACATGGATCCAATAAGTCCGAATATTTAACTAGGCCTTGAACTCTGGTTACTCTAAAGTAGATAAAAGTTTATACAATATGCAATATAGGTGAGAAGTTAGTTTCACGTATTAACTCACCCACTGTTTAGCAAAAAACTACAAATAACTAATACAACTAGCTTTGAATAACTCAAGAAGGGGGTCAATCGGTGGGTTTTAAAATTTATTCCTGTTTCATTAGATAAGATTGTTTGCTTTGGAATTTCGCGCAAAGCTACACGAGGGCTATCTGCGCTAGCCGTCCCTAACTTAGCAGTGTAAGACTAGAGGGAAGGCAGCTATTCATCACCACCCACCGCCAGCTGTTGGGCTACTCTTTTACCAACGAATAGTGGGATTGACCGTCACATTATAACGCCCCCACGGCTGAAAGGGCGAGCATGTTTGGTGGAATGCGGATTCGAACCCGCGACCCTCAGATTGTGAGTCGAGAGCCTTATCCACCTGGCCATGCCGGGCCTCATTAGATAAGAAGTTAGGTTTGACATTGGTCAAACATAACTTTGTTGAGATACATAATTCAGATAATTTTCAAATAACCAGGACATGTCTTGTTGTTTTATACTATTTCATAAAGTTAGGTATCAAAGGAAAAAAAATTAAGGAAGCTAATGAATCACGTTAAATTGTAGTTTATAAAAGACTGTTTAGAATTGCTGTTACAAATTACAATATGTATATTTTTCTTGAAATGTTCTATTTCTTCAGCTTAGGAAGAATAAACTAAGATAAGTTTAAAATGTCCTATCTTTTCCCACCTGCTCTTTGAAATCTACAGTTTACGTGTCATGAGGACTTTGACCCTAACCCCAGTTACACCTCCATTCTCGGAAGCCTTATCAATAAAAAATGGCCATAGTTTTACAAAATACTTTAATTGTTTTAAGTATTTTACCATTAGCCTTGGGGTATATACATTTACATATTAGTACATTATTGTTATGAAGTTTAATATATTTAATGTTGAACGTCTAATTGTCACTTTTTTAATATAATATACAATGCATTTGTGATCAGACACTTGATATTTTTAACTAATCTTAAAAGATTATGATATTCACGTTCAAAGTTCTTATGAAAATAGCATACAAAGATGCTTTATTAGCATATCATATCCATAAGATTATTTCTTGGTATACTGTGCCAAATATAATTATTTCAAATATAGAAATATTAAAAGAAAACGCTTTAATTTCTTCAAGAACTGAAATAAATTCTTCTACCAAAACGTTTGGGATATTAGGTCAGTCTAACGACAAGATTTGAAATTCTATACTTTAATGACAGAGAACTTTGGTGGATATTTTCACATACAAAATAAACATACAGTGTTGATATGGCGCTTACCAACTGCTTGCTTTCCTCTTGGAAATGGTTACGAACGTAGAGCGACGCCAGCGCCACACCTAAGTCGTTTGTTAAGAAATCCATACACTGTTCCCATCGGGGTGGCTCTATAGTTTTACCTGTGATAATAGTATTATACTGCTGTATCAGTTCCCTCCATGGTTTACTTAACGTGTGAAACGACCGTAGCACCACTCGCCACAGCATGTAGTTGCTAATTACCCTGAAATAATATAGAGTTTGAACATTAGGCTTAGCTTTACATACATTTGTAAATTATTAAATGTAATTACTTTACAGAAGTTTCTCATTAAGACAACAGGCACCACGAAGGTGTAATATAGTTTTCTAGCACTATTTATATCAATGATCCAAACATTTTTAAATATCGTCGTGCCTAAGACTAGTATTGGTAAAAAAAAATAGTCTGTGTTATAATGGAAATTCATTAGATAAAAGCTGTGTGTTCGTTATAATGGAGATTATACTACGAACATTTATATTCAAAACATTTTCACAACGAAATTGTTCTTTGAGTCAATTACCTACCGTTTATCACTAGAACTGACTATTTCGCCGATTTTTTTGATAAATTCAGGGACGATGACGACAACAGGCTCTGAATCTGGAATGGGATCGACCAGAAGGTTATTTAAGAACTTTCTCCAGTTTATCTGAGGCGCTAATCTTGAGATATCCGTAACGTTCATTTTATTGTAGAGCTTGCTTAAGTTTCTTCTTTCTTCCCTTGGTAGCGAGATCTGAAAGAACACACGTTTTTCAATGTTAATTTTCCAAGCAACAAAACCAAATACTGTAGGTTTTATGATACCTATTATTTTTATAACAAGTAACTGTATGAATTAAATTATGAATATCCTTGTTTACGTCAACTAATCATTCCATGATTGATTATACACCTTTAATGTTGAGATCAACTTTATTCGAGCGTATCAGAATATACTGTCGTCAAAACAGTAATAACGACTGAATTATTAGTACCATTTACTTCTATACCGATGAATTATCAGTGTTTAGTGCCAACATTAGCTCTTGAGATGAAAATGATCAACAGGACTTTGTAATAAAATGTTTCAATAGTTAAAATATTTGTTTATGGTTCATTCATTCATTAATTATTTTGATGTACAACATTGTTGTGATGAGGAGTAAGAAAAATGTTTTTGCATCCACTTCGAGTATCCAACGTAGTAGAAATGGAAATAAAATGGACCAGCAATATGACGTATTTTGAAAAATACGCTTTTCATCCATACAATAGATTTATCTCGTACGTAATGTTTTTTACAAAATATTAGATATTGTTACCTCTCACATTTTTGAATATGCATGTGCAAAATAATGTGCCTTAAAAATTAGTAATAACCCATTCATTTCTAGCATAATACTGGTAATTTGGGTGATAACCCATTCGTCTCTACTATAACAATGGTAATTCTGTAAAAATTAAATGTATCTTATTTCAACAATCCTTCTCTGAACAAGACCTTGGAAACAAGTTCGCGAACAAAAAATCTGGAATTCTCTCTTTTAACATGACTGTCAGTTTGTGGAAACGTTACTTGTAGGTACAAGCTGCTTTCTACCCAAGAGATAACGAGTTAGTTTTGTTGTATTAATTTATTTGTGTATTGTTTTCTATCATAAACAGCAAATTATTCGACTTCTCTACCGCATCATTCAAATGACGAAATTACATAGAAAGAAATATAAAGGAAAACTATTGGC
>NW_013665892.1:594253-600875 GCF_000517525.1 Limulus polyphemus
CACTATACCAGGTACAGTTACTTATTAATGTATACAGCTATCCCATCCTTGACTATTGACATACATTGGTCTGGTACTATCAGATTGTAACTGAGTTAACAAGTAAGTTAATGCGGCACAAGTCGTGGTGTAAGTGATTTTTCACTATACCAGGTACAGTTACTTATTAATGTATACAGCTATCCCATCCTTGACTATTGACATACATTGGTCTGGTACTATCAGATTGTAACTGAGTTAACAAGTAAGTTAATGTAGTACAAGTCTTGGTGTAAGTGATTTTTCACTATACCAGGTACAGTTACTTATTAATGTATACAGCTATCCCATCCTTCATCAACATCAAGGAAAATACTGAATCCCGTCGCGTTTTCCCCTGTTATTTGATCTTAGTTACAACAGCAGCTTTGCCTTATTGTGAAGAAATAAACATCAATTCTACCTTCAGAAATCTTAACACCCCAAAAATAAACAGCAGAAATCTTAACACCCCATCAATATTGGCCAGACATTATTGAATGATCACCGTATTCTATGTGCGTATGTATATATATATATAAACAAATTCACACATCATATGCGATTCAATATAAACTGATACATATGTACATAGATAACCACCAGCTCAAACAATAAGGATCACTAAGTACTGGTTTTCAAAACAAGCATAATTCTATCACCAAACTGTTCTACCAAGTGGACCTATGGTGATCCGTTGAATCACCACATAATTCCACTACAACTCAGAACACAATAGATTCCAAACCCGTTCAGGACATAGTGCCAACTAAACTGTCAAGTGGATTTCAAGTGATCTGATCCGTTGAATCACCACCTAATTCTTCTACAACTCTAAACACAAGATATGCCAAACCCGTTCAAGACATAGTGCCAACTCAAGTACCAAATGGATTTCAAGTGATCTGATCCGTTGAATCACCACACAATTCTTCTACAACTCTACACACGAGATATTCCAAACCCGTTCAGAACATAGTGCCAACTCAAGTACCAAGTGGATTTCAAGTGATCTGATCCGTTAAATCACCACATAATTCTTCTACAACTCTAAACACAAGAGATTCCAAACCCGTTCAGAACATAGTGCCAACTCAAGTACCAAGTGGATTTCGATTGATCTGATCCGTTGAATCCCCACATAATTCTTCTACAACTCTAAACACAAGAGATGCCAAACCCGTTCAGGACATAGTGCCAACTCAAGTACCAAGTGGATTTCAAGTGATCTGATCCGTTCAATCATCACATAATTCCACTACTATTTAAAATAAAAGGAAGGCCAAACTAACTGCTGGTCATTATCTTTATCTCAGACAAGTTGTAAATCTGCATTTCAGAACAATATTCTAATTATCATCCATGCAATCAGTTCCATTCAGAGGTTCGCCAGTAATGTTTAAATTTAGTATATTCATCTAAAGCACCACATGTATACTGAAGCTCGAAGTTCAAAGAGTTGGCGGCCAAAGAATGAAATAAGAACCAATCCAAACAGCAAATAGTTATTGCATCACTATTTATGGTACAAAAGTGTACCACATCCAAATACACTTATCATGTTTGAACAAATGTTCCTTAAAATCCCCCCCCCCAGTGGCACAGTGGTATGTCTGCAGATTTACAACGCTAGAACCAGGGTTTCGATACCCGTGGAGTGCAGAGCACATAGAATCCCATTGTGTAGCTTTGTGCTTAATTAAAAACAAACAAACCTTCAAACCTCATTCATGTGTTTCCTTCGTCGAACTGTTGAAACCATTGTCCTCCTACACAAGGTGGCTTATGGAAACAATTAAGAAAGTAATGGTGTACCATGGAGATGAAAGCATTATTACTGCTGACCATTTACAATGTAAACTACGTTTCAGGGGTATTGTCAAGATGGACGACATGAACTGTAACGAAGAGGTAAAGCTCCCAAATCGTTATAATATAACGTACTCAACATTCCGTGTGTATTTTGTATTAATTAGTTTAATACATTAGTAAAACAACACAAATCATCAAATATTAAGCTACTTATTTACAAAGATGAGTTTAATTTTCATCGGACTATCCATAAATACAGAGTACAGAGCAAAATGATTGACACTATTATTTCATAATTTAATATTACACATACGTCGAAATGAATAATTGTGGAATAAAGACCACGCATTTCTCGTATGTAACTAAAGAGAGATTCACTTATTGTAGTACAATAAATATTATTTTTCACTATTTTGTTTCACAATTCAGTAGTTGGCTTTTTTGTTTTACATTTCGATTGGTTGAACATCTTCATTCTTAATCAAGAAGTTCATTTTCAATCCCTCACAGTTGAAAGTATTGAACGTATGTTATTTTTTATTTTCTAACAAAATTAAATGTAAATTAAACATACACAGCCTACTTACATTCGCTAAAGTGATTTCAAAATTCAGTGCTTTTAGCATCTGTTCTTCAGCATCTTCTTGACTTGCTCCCAACAGAACAGCGCTATTAATCATCAACTTGTAGTAGGCGGCAACTCCTGGGTCACTTAAGCCTTTAATCAAGTAGCTTCGATCTGGCATTCCCAAGGCAGTCTGGTCCAGCTAGAAACAAAGAACATTTTTGGGCTTGTTATGTCAAGCACGAGTTTTGTTTTTAGTAAACAAAGAAACAAAAGATAAACTGTTATCTTTAAACTTTCTAAAGGATAGCAATTTTGTCCTTTTTATGTGAACACATACAACGAAACAAACATCTATTTTACAAGTAAACGACTCATGAAATTCCCTAATATACAATATAGCTTGTGACTAAGATGATTTATCTAGCTGGACTCATCCAACCAAGTCATATAATTTCCTTTCCGACTGACGTAACCCCAGTCTTTCTAAATAAAGCAGCATGTTAGCTGGTTTGTCTTTCTCTAGTTATTTGTCACTGCTTAACTTGTGGTAAAAATCTCATTAAAAAGCCATACTAATTGATAAGAAACAGGAGGAGAGACGGAAAAGCTGAAATATGTTAGTACAAAGCCGGGTTTAAAGTTGCAGTTACTAAATATTCATTGCTGCTCATCTTCGTCTCCATTAGCATCTTACTGTTAGTTCGTGTGTAGGAATACTTGATGCACTTAGTAGCTTTAGCGTCATATGTTTTGTTCTTTATAGGAATGGATAACTACTTAGTTGTAGTTCCTAGGTATTTCTTTGGCTAATAAATGCACGTGAATTAATAAACAACAAATAGCCGTTTTCTCAAACGACCCACTCTTTAAAATGAATTTCGTTTTATAATGAAACGAACACGTTTTAAATTGGGTTCTTATATATGTTGGCCTTATATTTCGTTTATATGTTTGCTTGACGGCAAAACCACATTGGCCTATCTGCTGTGTCTATCACGTAGAAACTAACACCGGATTTTAGCGTTATAAGTTGGTAGACTTACCGCTGTACCACCAGGGGGAATTTCCTTATATGATAATTAGCTTCTCAACGTATTGAAGGTGTTATCCCGTATATGTAAGGTGTTATCCGGTATATGTAAGGTGTTATCCCGTATATGTAAGGTGTTATCCGGTATATGGAAAAACCAGATTTCTTATGAACAACAAACTGCAGTATTTTAGGAGTGGACATTTTTATCTACGTTTTACAATAGCTGAGTCAATAAAATATAGAATGACCCGGCATGGCCAGGTGGTTAAGGCACTCGACTCGCAATCTGAGGGTCGCGGGTTCGAATCCCTGTCACAATCGGCGTGTCTCGCATTCGGACCCCCGTCACCAAACATGCCCCCTCTTTCAGCCGTGGGGGTGTTATAATGTGACGGTCAATGACGTTGGTAAAAGGGTAGCCCAAGAGATGACTAGCTAGCTGCCTTCCCTCTAGTCTTACACTGCTAAATTAGGGACGGCTAGCGAGATAGCTTTGTGTATCTTTGCGCGAAATTCATAAACAACCAAACAAAATATAGAAGCTTTCAATGTAGGAATAAGAAAATACAAATTCGGTACAGGCAGTTCTGGTAATGGAAATTCATGGAAATTTTAAACTTGTTATTTACACATCATTATGAAACTTCAAATTTGTAGAGAGTGTGAAACTTTAAAAAAAAAGTAAAATATGATTGTTTTGTATTTTGTTTCAGTGGAACTTTAGACGGAGTAGATAAAGTAGGTTTGACAACTTTAATGGACTTCAACTATTTGTGGATTAAAAGTGGATGACGTTTCAGTTTATATGCTGAAGCGATTGTAACTGCCTATGGATGAAAAGTTGGCAACGTTTTAGCTTCTATACTGTGGCGACTGCAAGTACACGTGTATTAAAATCTCACGTCGTTTCAGCTTCTATATTGAGGCCTCAGCTGCAATCCATTAAGCTCCTTCTACGATTACTTGGTATTCTTGAAGAAACGTAACTTAAAAGTGAAATATTACGTTTGAAATGCATGTGTTTCTCAACTAATTTATTATTATGAAGGTTATTTTAAATTATTAGTTTGTATACAGAATAAAAAAACAGAAACATCAAATAGCCGAACTTTGTAAGGTATTGTTGAGAGTAACGAGGTTACCTCAATTAACGATTCGGTGTATTATGATTATTATAGATTTCATATTACTGATATATCAGTTTATATCATTAGGCATTTTTACTCAGTATATGATTGTCTTCATTAGATTATAAATTAATTTTGTACTTATTTTTATTATAATCCATATCGTTATCAGAAATCTTAATAAAAGTCAGAAGTACCATTTTTTTGGATAATCTGATTATCAATAAAGTTTAAGCTTGCCATACATAATTGGCGAAAGGGAACCAACTGGTTATAAAATTTTTCTGACCTGATCTGAATGTGTGTTTTACATGTAGTTTAGATCTTTGTTTAGTTTAATTTAAAAAATTACAATTATTTCCATGATTTACTTTCGTCATGAACTAAATAACTAAGCTAGCGTTTTCGTGAAAGTGGTAAAAACTTCGTTTTAGTCTTGGCATGAAGTATCAAACTACACACGTGGTTTGAGTTCTTTATTTAATAAGTATTTAATCTGCGTAAAAAGAACACCAACAAAATGTCCTCTGTAAAATTCAATAGTGCACAAACATAATCAAGCTGCAATTTTTCAAGTTGAATTTCGAATATTGTATTATATACGTCAATGCGTTTTTTTTTATCGTAACGTTTATAAGAAGAGAAATTAGTGAAATATAATCCGGTATGTTTAAAAACGTTTATCAATGTTAAAAATAAGTGAATTTGAACTACTTTAAAAACCTGGCTAATTGTTCATTATGTTGGGTGTAAATGAAAGCCTGAAATGATGAACTACCTTAAAAACCTGGCTAATTGTTCATTATGTTGGGTGTAAATGAAAGCCTGAAATGATGAATTACTTTAAAAACCTGGCTAATTGTTCATTATGTTGGGTGTAAATGAAAACCTGAAATGATGAATTACTTTAAAAATCTGGCTAATTGTTCATTATGTTGGGTGTAAATGAAAACCTGAAATGATGAATTACTTTAAAAATCTGGCTAATTGTTCATTATGTTGGGTGTAAATGAAATCCTGAAACGACTCATATCCGATTTAGATAAAAACAATATGCAGAATTCGTAAAGTAGTGGCTATTAACGTTTGTGGGCCTATATGATATTCAGAATATATATCTTTGTGTTTATTAATACTGATATAGCTAAAGAAAGAAGTACATATTTGTTATTAAATTCTTTAATATATATATATATAAATCATATTGTTATCATATTCGTTATTGCTGTTCGTATAACAAAATACGAAGGCAGATTATCATTCTATCATATTCTTTTTAAACAGACCTCAGACTCAAGTAATCTGCCCAGCATCAGAATAAATCTTTAGTCGTCTTTATTACATGCATCACCGTCGTCAGCAGAGTACACGCTGCTCATGTGGTGATGGACGTGGTATCATGATGATAGAACAGTTATATCCTGCTCTCCTTGTCCCTGAGTGACACCAGCTACAAATTGTGTCACAATAAATCCATAAGAAGTTGGCTAATTGTGTCACATATCACGATTAGAGTTTTATACATTTTATATTACTGTCATGCTTGTAATGAAAAACAGAATTTAATACATAAAGTTTGAACACCTTGTAAATCAATTAGTGCACTTTCCCCGGTGTAGATGTCGCTTATCTTCAGTGCATTTCCACAGTAGAGATGTCGCTTAACTTCAGTGCACCTTCCATAGTCTGGACGTCGCTTATCTTCATTCACCTTTCACAGTGTAAATGTCGCTTATCTTCAGTGCACCTTCCACAGTGTAGATGTCGCTTATCTTCAGTGCATCTTCCACAGTGTAAATGTCGTTTATCTTCAGTGCACCTTCCACAGTCTGGACGTCGCTTATCTTCATACACCTTCCACAGTGTAAATGTCGCTTATCTTCATACCCCTTTCACAGTGTAAATGTCGCTTATCTTCAGTGCACCTTCCACAGTGTAGATGTCGCTTATCTTCAGTGCATCTTCCACAGTGTAAATGTCGTTTATCTTCAGTGCATCTTCCACAGTGTAAATGTCGTTTATCTTCAGTGCACCTTCCACAGTCTGGACGTCGCTTATCTTCAT
>NW_013665892.1:601630-602837 GCF_000517525.1 Limulus polyphemus
TCAGTGCCCCTTCCACAGTGTAAATGTCGCTTATCTTCAGTGCACCTTCCACTGTGTACATGTCGTTTATCTTCAGTGCACCTTCCACAGTGTACATGTATCTTATCTTCAGTGCACCTTCCACAGTGTAAATGTCGCTTATCTTCAGTGCACCTTCCACTGTGTACATGTCGTTTATCTTCAGTGCATCTTCCACAGTGTAAATGTCGCTTATCTTCAGTGCACCTTCCACAGTGTAAATGTCGCTTATCTTCAGTGCACCTTCCACTGTGTACATGTCGTTTATCTTCAGTGCACTTTCCACAGTAGAGATGTCGTTTATCTTCAGTGCACTTTCCACAGTAGAGATGTCGTTTATCTTCAGTGCACCTTCCACAGTGTGAATGACGTTTTTCTTCTACCACGCAACGCCATTTTCACACTCTCGTTTTGCACCTTAGAAGGCTTCTGGAATTCAAGTCGTATATGTTAAAAACTAAAATTTCCACATACATAACATTCCTCGCAAGTATCAATTCCGTAATAACCAGAATACCAGTCCGTCAATCATGTTGTATTCTCCTGTATCTGTTGTGTTAGAGCATGACGTGGCGTGTACAACATGACACTTAGATATTGTTTATAACAGGTCCAAACTTTCCTACTGACATTAAAACTACAATTTCATCCAACTGTATCTTTTGTGTGACTTTAGAGTCTCACTGGTATTAATCCTGTGTGTCTATAGACGCTAGTAGTGTTAATTAGCTTCAACTATAATTTAATTCACATTTCAAAATTATACTTATGCTGTATCATACGATTTACTCTGATGAATCGTAATAAGAAAAACATAATTTGAAAACAAAACGTCAACATTAAAACTATATATGACGACGATTTTCATTGTAAATACATACAACTTTTCAATTAATAAAATGTTTCTCTCACACTTTCTACTTAAGGTCAGAGCAATTGTTTTTGTTGTTGTTTTTTTCAGGTCAGATTAGGCAGAGTAAAATCATAAAAATCTGAGTATTATATTTAAAACATTTATAGATCTCGAACGATTTACGCAATATTAAAAAGAGAAATAAACGAACACTTACTTCAATTATATGTTCAGAGTTATTTCTATAATCCGTGATTACAGACAGGTCCACCAGGATATCATTACTGTAACCATGCCTACGGAACTTGATGAGCGTTTCCAGCCAGTCGAAGCTAG
>NW_013665892.1:603210-609279 GCF_000517525.1 Limulus polyphemus
AAGAGTAACTATCTTTATTGTGCTAATATAACCATGTTGTTACTTTTTAGACGAAGAGTAATTATCTTGATTGTGCTAATATAACCATGCTGTTACATTTTAGACGAAGAGTAACTATCTTGATTGTGCTAACATAACCATGCTGTTACATTTTAGACGAAGAGTAACTATCTTGATTGTGCTAATATAACCACTCTGTTACTTTTTAGACGAAGAATAACTATCTTTATTGTGCTAATATAACCATGCTGTTACTTTTTAGACGAAGAGTAATTATCTTGATTGTGCTAATATAACCACACTCTTACGTTTTAGATGAAGAGTAATTATCTTGATTGTACTAATACAACCACACTATTCATGATAGGGTTCAAACAAAATGGTAATGATCGTTTAGTGTATTTTTATGATGCACGAACTATGATAAAGCATGGTATTCTTTTCTTCATCCCGTCATAACTTAGATTGTATTTAAATATTTTAATTACTGTTCTAATGAGTTAAAGTATATCGTTATAAAACCTTATAAAATATGCACACGATAACTCAAATTTCATAGTCACATTTACTTGACATGGTAACACGTGTGTGTGTTTAATATTGCATGTCTCATATTTCTAAAATTGTATTTATGCGTCTGTATATAATTTAGACTCATTAATTCTAACCTATAAAGCTGAAATTTTGAAAGAAAAGCATAATTTGAAAAACGCATATCATTTTGTTTGTAGTTAAGCGTAAGCTGCACAAAGGTTTATCAGTGCTGTGCTCAGACATAGCGCTGAGCCACGGGGGAGGGGGGCAACACACATTAATAGTAACAAATTCTATGTAAAGAATATTCTTATATGTAAATGCGTTAAAAAAGTACACCTGATACGTGTTGTGTATTCGATATTTCAATAATTCGTGGAGGAATGCGTATTATTCTGGTGGTACACAAGTATACCTGACATGAGTAACACATGTTGTGTATTCGATAGAGGTGTAAGCAACATAGTAGTAATAGCTCTTCTAACAGGAAACGAGTATGTATACTTACTCAAATCCATACAAGTGTTGTACATATTCTTGACCTTAAAGATGAACTCTGGTTCTTTTCCTGTTATAGGTTGTTCCACCAGAGCTACAATGATAATAATTCACTAAGTTAAACGTATTTTTCACTTAATGTGCATTTCTGAGCTACTAATAGCAATGAAACTTAACTTCTCATTTTAAGTCGTATATTGGCTTAAGCACAAGAAAGTAATTCACGATTACTTAAGTATTTGTCAGTCACTCAAATTAATGAATTTTATTTCAAGTGTCTTACACAAATGTAGCATTATCTACACACTTTAACTACAATACGCACTTTACACACTATACTTCGCAAAATATAGTTCATGCTAAACTATTTCAAAATTAAATACATATCATTTTCGTTAATAACATTTCCTGTAACTGTGCATTCTTATCTAGAGGTTGCTTCTAATTATCGCAAAATGTCTCTAATGAAACAAGAGTAAACATACGACTGTACATTCTCGATTTAACAAAGTGTCTCTAATGAAACAAGAGTAAACATACGACTGTACATTCTCATTTTCACAAAGTGTCTCTAATGAAACAAGAGTAAACATACGACTGTACATTCTCATTTTCACAAAGTGTCTCTAATGAAACAAGAGCAAACATACGACTGTACATTCTGATTATCAGAAAGTGTCTTTAATGAAACAAGAGTAAACATACGACTATACATTATCATTTTCACAAAGCGTCTCTGATGAAATAAGAGTAAACATACGACTGTACATTCTGATTATCAGAAAGTGTCTCTAGTAAAACGGAAAAATACTCAGTTCTAACTTCTGAATATAACAAAGTGTCTCTCATAAAACAAAGAAAACACTTGACTGTACATTTTTATCAGAAAGTGTCTGTAGTAAAACAAAAATCACTCGGTTGTAGCTTCTGATTATCATAAATTGTCTCTAGTAAAACAGAATAAACATATGACTGTACATTATGATTATCATAAAGTGTCTGTAGTAAAACAAAAGCACAAATCACTTGGTTGTAGCTTCTGATTATCATAAATTGTCTCTAGTAAAACAGAATAGACACATGACTGTACATTCCGATTATCGTAAAGTGTCCGTAGTAAAACAAAAATCACTCGGTTGTAGCTTCTGATTATCAAAAATTGTCTCTAGTAAAACAGAATAGACACATGACTGTACATTCCGATTATCATAAAGTGTCTGTAGTAAAACAAGAAAAAGCACTTGGTTGTAGTTTCTTATTATAACAAAATGTCTCTAATAAAACACGAGAAAATACTTGGCTGTAGGTTTTGATTCTCACAAAGTGTCTGTAATAAAGCAATGCTCAATTACAGTTGATTGCTGTTAGTTTCAAAATATGTTTATGAAATATTCCTTTCTTAAAAATGCTACAAAAATGAAACTCTCAACTATTTCTCATCTAATTGACGATTTGTTTAAAATTTGGACGATTCTTTGTAAATAAGACGTAATATAATTATTTATTTTAAACCCTTCTGAAAGACATGCCGAAGCCTCTTGAAAGTAACTTATAGTTTCTCGTACACGTTTCGGTCTATGAAACAATGTTATTGCAGTTTCTCGCACACGTTTTGGTCTGTGAAACAATGTTATTGCGAAACGTGTGCGAGAAACTTTGTTTCACAGACCTGTTATTGCAGTTTCTAGTACACGTGTCGGTCTGTGAAACAATGTTATTGCAGTTTCTCGAACACGTATCGGTCTGTAAAACAATGTTTTTGCAGTTTCTTGCACACGTTTGGTCTGTGAAACAATGTTATTGCAGTTTCTCGCACAGGTTTCGGTCTGTGAAACAAAGTTTTATACTTTCTTAAAAAATTTTCAGTCTGCAGTGTTCTTACAGTTTCTCTTACACGTTTCGGCTTCTGAAACAATATTCTGTCGTCAAGCCTGCCACTAACCTCGCAGTTTTTTCTTTAGATCATCTCGAAGCAATGAAAAGGCGGATAAGTCAGACTTGTCTTCTGGTATCACTTGTTCTTTGATCCATCCTCCACATGCAAAATGATAGAAGTCCTCACAAGGATTTACAGAGTCATCTATATTTCTGAGTACAGTTGCCGCTGTAAAAACAAAAACAAAAAATGAGCCGGATCTAGGTTTGTTGAGTGGGTCCGAACCGCGAACGACAGGCATCAATGTGAGTGGTTTGTTTATCTACAATTTGTCTTGTCAATCTATACAACATAAAAACTGAAAGTCGTTTCAACAGATGAGCTCTTATGAGACCCATTGAGTTTTTGTTATTGTTTTTTTTTCTGAGTAAAACGTCCATTACTATTGTTTTAAACCACATTTGTTTCCAAAGAACTTTCGGGTCATGAAGCCAGACTAACATAAACATAATTTGAGCTGGGAAATATTTTTTGTTTATCCGTTCCTTGGAGAAAATTGTGATTCTTAGGGTCTGCATTACAGGAGTAATGAGCTACGCTACATGTTGTTAGTTCTCAAGCAATTGTTAGCATCAATAGCAAGCGATTTTAATACCTAATGTAAATGATATAATTAGTTGAACACTATATTCATATCGTTCAAGATTATTTTTATATAGGAAATAATGGGTTAAAAGTTTTTCTGAAAGTTCGCGCAAAGCTGCACGAGGGCTATCTGCACTAGCCGTCCCTAATTTAGTAGTGTAAGACTAGAGAGGAAGACAGCGAGCCATCATCACCAACCGCCAACTCTTGGGCTACTCTTTGACCAACGAATAGTGGGATTAATCGTAACCTTATAACGCCCACGCGGCTGAAAAGGCTAGCATGTTTGGTGGGACCGGTATTCGAACCCGCGACCCTCAGATTGCGAGTCGAGCGCCCAAACCATCTGGCCATGCCAGGCCGATTATTTAAAAATCATGCTAGACAATAAATTGTTTTTTTTTTTTTACTATCACTCTTAGTTTGTCTATTATGAGTTTAAAATCAGAAATGTGTAAAAATAGTATTTCGGCCTCATCTCCTAAAGGCATCAGTTAAAAGTTCAGTACTCGAATTTTTCACTTAGGCTGAACAATGAATAACAACTTTGCCGTTCCACATTTTGAACCAGTGCTCAGAGGGACAGCAGCCAGTCAGCATCATCCTTACACCAACTATCCACACTAAGTGACCGCCTGTTACTCCTATAACAAACCCACAGTTTAACGTATATGCTGTGATATTGCAAGGATTCAAAACCGGTTCGGAAGCTCAAAATCTAAAATTATACCACAGTGTCAAATGTTTGTCTAAACCGCTATCTATAAAGTAGTGGAATAATTTTAATGTACAATGGTTGAAATATCTGTAATGAACAAATTATGAGGAATGTAAAAATAACAAAAAAATAAATAAAACATCCGCAGACTAACGTGATCTTTACCACTGATATTAGATCGACTGGATTCCAATGTTTCGTCAACTTTCACCGTTCAAACGATAACTTTAAAAAAGGCTAGTATTCAGACACTAATAATCTCATTCAGAAAGTATCGCGTAAAATATTTTCTCAGATATTGTTCATATTTTTTAAAACTTGTATTATAAAGTATTGTTTAAATATTAGTCATTTATTCGTAATGGGTAGTATTGAATCTTGCTTTAGATATTATCCCCTAATTAAAAACGTATACAACAGGATATGTTGTATAGAGTATTGTTTGAATATCAGCCATCTTGTTCAGAACGTGTGCCGTAGAATGACGTTTAGACCTTATTCATATCATTCGGTATGTGTAGTATAGAATGCCGTTTGAATATCAGTCATCTTGTTCAGAACGTGTACCACAGAATTACGTTATATCTTATTCATATCATTCGGTATGTGTACCATAGAATGATGTTGAGACCTTATTCATATCATTCGGTATGTCTAGTATAGAATGTTGTTTAGAAATTATTCATCATTTTTATAACTTAAAGTTTTTATTACTTGCACAAATGATCTGTTAGCGGAAGTCACGTGACGCTGGTAACACGTAATTGTTTGTAACCAATTCTTTCAATGAAGATTCTATTTAGTAATAGTATTAGTACGTCTCTGTTCATTTGTTAATTTCCCGTAGAAATTCTTTCCGAAGAACTTCAGCGATACAAGTCTTTTCTTAAATAAAACTAGTTTATTCCTTCTCAATTCAACTTTGCAATACACTTAATTTGCAATACTATTACTAAATAGAATCTTCATTGAAAGAATCGGTTACAAACACTGAATATAAGAAAAAAGTAGAATATATGACTTATAAAACAAACTAGTACCTTAAATTTAGGTGAACTGCATACAGTTACGGATAGCGGTGTTTGTAAGATAACTTTTATGTTGATACCGATTAGTATGTTTAATTAAAAACTAAATAAATTGTGGACAGTAGACAAATCTTAATATAGCGTGAGTAAAGCAATGTAGTAACGATGATAATACCTAAAAATTAATTTAATGTGATATAATAACACCAAGTTCTGATAGTGATGAATAGGTCTACGATTACCCTAATCTTAACTGGACCTAATATGGACCAAATCCAGACACAGCTCTGTTTATGCCAAGCTCCGTGCAAATATACTTGTGAATATAACTCCATGAAATGGACTTCCGGTAATGTTTGATTGCACTTTTAGTCTTGAGCTCACAAAACAGTTCTACTTGGCACTCGTAAACACGCACGTAATCCTACTTTTACATATAAAAATTATAAGACCCTTCCAAAAACATTTAAGTTTGTGTCTAGGAAATGATTAGCCTAGTGTTTATTGGCCTGTTCATTGTGATATAATGCGAGTGAGAATTTTATGTATAAAATGTAACTGTTTATTAATAAGGGTGATAATCACTGTTGTTATATTCGTGTTGTTACTGGGTTTGCTAAATTTCTATCGGAGGTCGGTTATTCTATGTTTGTAATTGCTGTAGGTATTCCTATGTTATCTTCGTTGTTGGTGCTTATACTTTGTTGGCTAGGTTTGTTTGCGGAAGTTCTACTCTGACTTGTAGTGTTATAGTTGTGATTGTTTTCTTG